>NC_081773.1:19887827-20165327 GCF_963082965.1 Carassius carassius | reverse complement strand
GTCCCGATACATTACTGTTAATCTTATTGATGATTTTTCTTTATGGAAAAATGTACTGTTTGGTTTTCATGATAACAAGAGTAAAAAAACAGAAAGAAATATACCTAGTTAATCTATTGATCATTTTAGGGAAATATCATATTCACAGTCAAATTTAGTAATTCAAAACCTTCTTTTATTGCTTTTAGTAAGGAGACGGAACAGTACATCAAATCCATCCATGATTAAAAAAATTAGAAGGCTGCTAAAACCATTCAATGATGCTCTATCTTTAATGTATTAATTTGAAACTCCCCATTTACATGCACGCACATATATGGACATTGTGAATTATCTTGTTTTTGGTGTAGGTTACTACACAATGCTGGAGTTTAAAAGCCACAAGACTTTAGAAAGTTACGAGGCTTTCTGCTGTGGCTGGGTGCAGGACTTGGCCATCTACAAGCCTCCAGGTGGTGAAAACAGCGTTGTACTGGCCAAGGGAAGTTTCTTCACATGCGTTTTAGTGTGTTGTAATTACATTGCATTTAGCAGACACTTCTTGACCCAAATGACAACGTAATTAACTGCGACTCTTTCGTAAACACTGGATTGTAACGAGATGTTAAATGTACACAAACATTTCCAACATGTTCTGATGTAGGCTAAAGCTGTGTATGTTTAGGTATTTAGTTGTAATTAGATTTTAGCCCAATGACTCATACTGTACCAGGTTTTTGTGTTGGGGGCTGCAAAATGGACAAACCGGTTCTGGTTTGGCTAGTTAAATGTGTGATTTGCAAAATTTAAATGTCCTAATGCTCTGTCCATTCCAGTAACCCTTAAAAAACTGTATTCCATTGTTCCTATGTTTTCCATATGTATCGTGTGGGGTACAGGAGCAGTTTTTAAGGCATGGTAAAACAGTGTGGAATTGCGAGAACCTCTTCTACTACTGAGTTAACAACACGCGTAAACAACCACGTTTTGCATACAAGAAAAAGAGAATTTGCAATTAATTTAAAATGATTAGGCTACTTCTTAATATACAATTGGACATATAATTTTAATAATTCTTTAATTATGATGCACACACACTGAAAAAAATGTAACATTAAAATACCTTATTCACAATTTAATTACCACACACAAAAAAGGGGCAATCTACAAATCACAATTTATTAATCACAAAAAAGGCAGGTTTTTTTTCACAATATAATAAAAAAAAATAACAACAAAAGGCTGAAAATGTATGTTTTTGCTATTATACCACTATTATGTATATGGCATTGATAAATCTGACTCTCTAACCAATGTTTGTGACCTTACTAGATCTTACAGAATCTGTCTTAAAAAAAAATGTCTTACAAACATAGATATCCTAAACAATATCTACTTGCAAAAACTTTACCAATGATGCCTCAGTCTTATGCTTATCACAATTTGTAATTAGCATTTGTTCTATGCAGAAAGAAACATACAGACAAGCAGCACAATCACACCAGTCAGCACTAAATAATCAGATACATACAGAACATGTATATATTTTTGTTCCTTTTTTTCCCCATCTCTGTTCTTGGTAATAACAAATATTTTATCAAAATACAACTATTATGTAAAATGCCATTTATAAACTGTGAAAAAGTAAAAAATAATTTCAAACAAAATAGCACTAGTCCAAAATTTACAAGTGTAGAAAACCAAACAGACAAAAGCAACCGAATCCATCAGACGGAGGTCTCAGACTGTAGTTGTAGTACAAACTTGTGAGATTTGGGGTGGACATACTCCTCACCGAGTTTGAGGTGAGGGATAGCTTTGCTGGTGACCACTAAGCTGAAGTCAGATGATTTGAGCTGGAATTCAGAGCCGTGACGGAGGGGACTGTTGACCGACGATTCGCTGACCAGCGTCCACTGCTGGGTCTGCCGGCACTCTCTTGTATACCGCAGTGTGGGCCCAGCCATCAGATAGCTCTCCAGAAATGCCTAAGAGGGAATAACAGCACCCATATCTGTTCACTGATGTCTGTCAGTATCCTACAGTAAGTTCATTTGATTAGAAGTTGTATGTAATATTTATTATAATATTTTTTATTTGATTTTTTTTTTTTAATTCGAGCTGAATAATGACACTACTGTCTTTTTAGACCTGCTTACAAAATCACACAGTCAGTGATGACATTATACAGTGTTCCAGCCACAAACGCCAAAACCCAGAAGTCTTTTTAACCATGGGTGCTTTCTATAATTTCCCATGGGTTTTTGTAATAGGGTTTGAATATACAATTCAAATATTTAACTTTACACCAAAATATTTTTTGAGTCTCTCTCCTATTATGGACTTGAATTTTGAGGACATTTTTGATAGTATCAAATCTATTAATTAGGAGATTCATGCTACACAGTGTCTCACCTTTGGAGTCATGTTGTTTGTAATGCAGAATGCAAGATGGGCCTGAATACTGTCCATGCTGTGGCAGTGCTGCTGACGGGTGGTGCGCAGGTATTTCTGCAGTGTTCGAGCCATGGAGGGAAAGATGGCCTGCGCTGCCTCACGTGGATCCATCTCATCTCCTGGCAGCTTCTTTTTCTCCTCCTCCTGCAGCCGTCTAACGTGTGTGAATGCCTCCTCTACTGCCACCACCAGCCTAGAAGGAGAAAATGTTGCATATTAAGCTGCAGTGCAGTAGTTTTCATTGAAACCACAATTCTATTGCATGCACTGTATCACAAACTTTTTGTTTCACAAAGTATGCCCCTCTATAGTTTCTCGTACCGTGCTCTGCGCTTTCGGACTCTTCTATCATGCTCTGCTTCCTCGTAGTACAGCTCATTGTGGCTGGTGTCTCTCTGTCGGGCAGCAGCTGCTATTTTAGCCCGAGATTGAGCTGTTGCAGTATCGCTACCAGCATCTGGAAAGAGAAAGATTAGCATTATGGGACAGAACAGATGCAATTTAATAATAATAATTAAAAAACCCTACAAAGTCACTTTGAAATTGTTCTATATTACAAATGATCTTATTGCAGATTATCATGCAAATGTGTAATTCAGCAGTCATTATTATGACGATTAATAAGTAATATAATTAATTATTATCATTAATTTTTTTTACATTGTCATTTTATTGTCCGGTTATTTCCTCTCATACAGGTCATATACTCTACCGTTCATGAGTTTGGGTTCGGTAAGATGTTTTTTCTTTGAAAGAAAATAATACTTCTATTCTGCAATGATGTATTTAGTAGATCAAAGGTGACAGTAAAGACATTCATGTTACAAATGATTAATATTGCAAATAAATGCTGTTCTTCTCAACTTCCTATGCATTAAAGAATCCCCTCCAATTTTATTGGTGGGATAATTATCATGGTTTCCACAAAAGTATTAAGCAGCAACGGTTTTCAACATTTGTAATAGTAAGGAAATGCTTCTTAAGCACCAAATCAGCATATTAGAATGATTTCTGAAGGATCATGTGACACTGATGACTGGAGTAATGGCTGCTGTAAATTCAGCTTTGCCATCACAGGAATAAATTACATTTTAAAATATATTCACATTAAAAGCAGTTATTATAAATTGTAATATTTCACATTACTGTGAGATTAACAGAACCTCAGACACTTTTATCTTCTGAGACGGACAATACACACACAGTGCTTTAACATATAGACATCTGTCTCCACATAAGACAAAGGTCAGGTGTGGATCTTCAACTCTTTGATTTGATATCTTTGTATTGGCTATGTAACTGGCATAATACACATTTACCTAATAATAAATTGTTACAATTGATTTATTCTGTTTTACTCTGTAATTATTGACTCTAGTAGATTATGCTGAATCCTTGTTAACGCATTTCCTGCATCAGGTTAGTAACAGACTAAAATTCAGTTAAGATGGAGCATAGGGCACACCAACTGTATCTTTAGAGATCTGGTTAACATTTAGTATTAGTTCAAATGTACTTAGATTGTAAGGGCTTATGGGAATTTCCTTTTCGGTCAACTGGATGTTGTTTGACCAACCTAAATAGGGTGAGCCTAACCTCTGTTTATTATATTTTTCTAGTTTAGTGTACATGGGGAAACCATGGCATGACCATAACAAAACTGTTGTTAGGGAAAGTAATATTGGTTGGCTTACATCTATAGTAGTGGTCGTGATCTCTGACTAGAAATAATGTTGCTTTATTCAAGTGTGTACAAATCTATGGAGGCTAATTAAAAGTACTTTTAGAATGAGCAAGCATAAGAGCGGCCATCTACAGTATTAGATAGTTACCTCTGTCTAATAACCAAGACTGACAAGAATGTGACCGTAAGATAAGCTAACGACCAAAGCGTGTTGAGAGACATGAGCACCCAATTGAACGAGTACAATAATATAAAGAATAAATAGAATAATCAGATGTCTAGATAAATAATCATATAGATGATCAGTAATTGACCTTCTAACTCAAATGCAAGGTCATAATAAAATGGAGTTATATTTAAATTTAGTCTCAATTTAATAACTTTGCACACTGAAATAACCAAACACGCATTAAACCTTCATCCACCATTGGATACCTCCATTTGGCCAATCATGTGGACCTTAGAGTACCGTATTTTTTATCAAATGAATGCAGCCTTGGTGATCATTAGAGACTTCTTTTAAAAATGATTAAAAAAATCTTACCAAACCCTAAACTTTTGAACAGTATGTTACATTTACTGCAAAAAAGATCACTGGCAGCCAAGCACATTTTAATGTTGAATGGGGCCATGATGATCACACGTAATGCATATTAGCATAGTAATGCGGTGAATAGATTTATTTATGCATATTTATCCATATTCAGGTCACAGTTATAATTAATAATGCATGACAAGGGCAGCATGACTTTCCTTGGTGGTAGCAGGGCAGCTTTGTGATCTCTTCTATAGCTCACTGAATCACCTCCAGAAATCACATATACTAAAAATGGACCAGCGAATCTTGAAACCAACCTTTACTCACTTGTTATTTGTATTTAACATATATACACATAAAATAAGGAAAATAATTAAAAGAGACAAGATATTAAACTAATTTAACACACAGAAAAAAACATGTAGTTAAGTGTATACTATTTCAGAGCACTTTGAAACCTGGAAAAAAAGAGATGGTTTTTTTTTCAGTGATGCATTATTAATACTCTGACAATCTGTGCAAAGCACAAAGAGCTACACTCTGCTGATTTTCATATACGTGCACACTCACACTCAAACACACATTCCTGGCCTGCTTCAATACCCACAGGCATGAAGGAAGTTTTGAGTGCTTAAGGGGTTAACTTGATCCCACGTATGCATCTCTGCATCGTGGTGTATGTGCATTTCTTTTGGAGACAGCACATCATGAATATCAAACAAAGACAGAGGAAGAGAGGGAGAGTGTTTTGGAGATCTGGGGTGAGGAAGAATTATTGACTTTTTGGACAGGTATTTAGAGCATAGTGAGTGCAAAGATGAGTGCCTTCTTCAAAGTAGTCAAGACATGTAGAAGGATTTCTTGATGCAATTCATTTTTTGGATGAGTCTGTGTCCTTGTGCACAGTGTACAATGACTGCATGCACAAGCAAATAACCAAGACATGTGGAGCACTTAACAATTCAGTGTCTCTGTGAAAGGATTTCTGAATGTATAATGCAGTATGAACTTACAATCGAATAGATAGCTTTTCAGTTTGGCTTTAAACTCTGCAAAAATATTTGTTACAGAAGATTTATTAGATGTTGTTGGTAACTGATTGACACAGTTGCTGCATTAAAGGTAAAAGCTGCATTTAGTATGTCTACACACATTTAATAAAATCAGAATAATATTACTTTACCACTGTGGAGACTTGATGTTTTAAGTTGATTTAACCAACTGTAGATCAACTTTCTCAACTTATATCAGATGTTTCTATTAAAATTCCTCATGAGGGATACAATTAGAAACAAAACAATTGGTTGTATATAGTGGAAAAATGGTGTGGGGTTGGTCAAATACAAAACAAAGAATTTACTTGAAATATATTAATAAAAATTAGATATAATGCTCTCTACTCTATGTAAACTGTTATACATATTAATATACAAAGATTAAAGGTATAGTTCACCCAAAAAACCAAATTTGTTTAAAATTTACTCAGCCCCAGCCACCCAAGATGTAGATGAGTTTGTTTCTTTATCATACCAGATTTGGAGAAATGTAGCATTTCATAACTTGCTCACCAATGGATTCACTGCTGTGAATGGGTGCCATCAGAACGAGAGTCTAAACACCTGGTAAAACATCACAATAATCCTTGACTACAGTCGATCAATTAACATCTTTTGCAGCAAAAACCTGCCTGTTTGTAATAAACAAATCTGTCATTAAGATCTTTTTAACTTCAAACTAATTCAACTGGCTAAAATACAACTCTATCCATACTGCCTTCTCTAGTGAAAAAGTCACCTCGTCTGAATCAGGAGAGAAATATGCACAGATAAAGCACCTTCGACAAGTGAAAACACTGTAAAACTGTTCAAAACAAATGTCAGTTGATTTTGTGAGAGGACAACAATGTAATGGAGGTTTGACTTGAGGAAGCATCATTATAAATTAAACCAAATTTTGGCCAGAATCGACTGTTTAAAGTTAAAACACATTGATGATTTATTATTATTATTATATATATATATTTTTTTAACAAACACAAAGCTTTTCACTTTACAAGATGCTAAGTGATGGACTAAAATCATGTGGATTACTTGTAGAATATTGTAATGTCTCCATCAGCTGTTTGGACATTCTGACGGCACCCATTCGCTGCAGAGGATCCATTCATAAGCAAGTGATGTAATGCAAATTTTTGTCAAAATCTGACTGATAAAGAAACTAATTCATGTATATCTTAGATGCCTTGAGGGTTAGTAAATGTCTAGTGAATGTTCGTTTTTGCATGAATTTTGGTATTCCATTAACAGAAGTGAGTAAACCCAACAATGAATGTATTGTGATTCAATGCACGCTTTAAAATTACATTTTAAATGAAATGCGTAAAAACCTCTTGTCATGTTTACCAATTATAAGGGTTTACATTTAACATGTATAACATTTCTCAGATGAACTGATATTGGAAGAACATGCTGAGAAAGATTCATGTTGAAATCTCTGACATTTGATTGGCAGTTTGTGACACTGATCTTTTCTAAAACTCTAGAAGAGACATGTTGAATTACTTTTTCTCAGGACAATAATCTGTGAAGCAGGAGATGTAGGCTTTCATTTCTTTCTAGGAGAAACATTTGATATACCTACAGTATTAAGGAAATTTCAATTTTGATGCCTTTAGAGGATTCCAATATGACTTCAGAATGTCTTTGTCAATAGAACAATAAGAGTCAGGTCAGAAAACAGTGATTTTACACAGATTAAACTCACCATCTACATTATAGACTTTTAGCCCAGCCAGATGTTTAGCTGCCCTTGACTTTGCAGCTGTTAGAAGGGCAGGGTTGTGGACAGAGAAATCCTTATAATAGTGTTCAAGAATTACAAGGGCTGCCCGCTGAATGCTACAGAGAGAGAAAGAGAGACAGACCGATCAACATTATATATATATAAAAAAAAAAAAAGAAACCTTGTAATATTAAAACACAGGAACACACAATCCCATCACGTATTTCATTAGACAGAGTCATTGGATGTCAGATAATAATATTTTTCATTCTGCTTTGTGTGTGTGTGTGTGCACTGTCACTTGATTCTGTAGCAGCACTGGATCAAAAATGTTCAGCCAGTGAAACAATGGGAGCAAGAACAAAGGAAAGCGATGGACAGGAGAGAGGAAGGGAGAGGGGAAGTAACGCAGGGCAAAGTAGGGAGTGTCTGTAATGGATTGATTAATGAACCTTTTTCCCTTGGCCCATCCTCAACACATTATTAATGCATTAAACAGTGCACACACACACACACACACACACATACACAGACAGACAGACAGACACACAGACACACACACACACACACACACACACACACACACAGACAGACAGACAGACAGACACACAGACACACACACACACACACACACACACACACACACACACACACACACACACACACACACACACACACACACAGTTCTGTGTACACAGACAAGTACATATAATATCTCAGTCAGAAAGCAGCTCAGCCATATAATCAGTGCAATTACAGAGACCTTTAATGTTCTAAAAATATTTCTGTGTTAATATATATAGTTGGTTTGCATATTTGATGTTTAAAACAGTGTTAAAATAAAGGATGTACAATGATTCTTATGTTTCAATGAAGAACCCGATTCTAATAATAAAAAAATGTCACTGTAGTGTATATGTTTATCTATTCTCTAAAAAGTTCCTCAGGCTGGTTCCTTACTGGTATCTAAATTCTTGAACACATCAGTAAATAACTGGTTTTCTATAGAAATTCTCTAATGTAAAACATTCAGGTTCTGTACAACGTTTTAGTATTAGTTTGAACCTTTAATTTGAAGTGACTTTCTCTTTCTTTTTACTTTTTTTGTATTTTTTACTAAAGAGCGTGCAACAGACCGTTAAACAGCATATTATAGTCATTTTAATCAAAGTTTGGTCATTGTTTTCAGCTGGCACCTGAGCTGTCCCAGGTTATAGTGGTGAGTCTCTCCATCGGTGGAGCGCACGACACAGAGAGAAAAGCAGGGCTGCAGATGTCGGATCTCCAGCAGAACCACTGCCAGGTAATGGATGAACAGCAGAGCATCCACCAATGATACGGCAAACTGCACTATGCCTTGGTAGTTCTCATCCTGTCAAGCACATATGGTAAAGCAGTACGCAAATGGAATCAAAATGACCTGTACTAAATTCAGTGATTTTCTTCAAAGAAAAGACATTATGTTTTATCTTTAGTTTCAGTGTTATAAAATAATATAATAATATATTCAATTATTACTTTTCAACAAGGATGCTTTAAAATGATAAAAGGTGGCATTAAAGGCACATTACAAAAGATGTCTATTTGAAATAAAAGCTGTTAATTTTTACTTTTGCTTTATCAAAGAATCCTGGAAAAAAATTTATTTTCAAATTGATAATAAGAAGAAATGTTTCTTGAGCACCAAATCAGCACATCAGAATGATTTCTGAAGGATCGTGTGACACTGAAGACAGGATTAGTCACTTCTGAAAACCCAGCTTTACAATCACATGCAGGAATAAATGATATTCTAAATATATTAAAATAGAAAACATTCATTTAAGTTAAATTAAGTTCTTAGTCTAATTGTAGGTTATAGTATAAGTGAAGTGAGTAGTTTCAGTGCCAGTTACATCTAAAACATAATGATCCACGTTCAAAGGTGTGCATATCTGTATTCATTCAATATGGCTTTTAACATGGCTCATCAACAGCTGAAACTATCCGTTTTATAAAAACTGAATTCACACAACCACAGTTCCACATCTCACCATGTTTCTATTGACTCTCCATGGTCACTACCCACATTTGCCCATACCTGCGAGTCCAAGATGCGCACTCCAAAGAACAGCCAATAGGAGAGTAGAAGGAGGAGCGTGAGCAACCCCAGCAGGGCGCGGAACACTGCTATCCGGGGAAGGGAGGCCCGCGCCGGTCGCACAAGCAGTGCCCAACCAGCCAGCAAAAGAATGAGGAGCTTGAATGCCAGTGAAAGAAACAGGCCCTCACAGGCAGTACCACAAGCCTGCAGGCGCTCCGGCCACATCAGCTGGGGCAGCACCAGGAAGGACAGGGGGGTGATCAGAACCAGCAGGCCCAGGACAAGGGTGAGGGCCAAAGGCAGGAAGCGTACACAGTTCAATTTCTCTACTGGACCTTCCGTCTCCTTCCCAAAGCCAGCCAAATCCTCTTGAGACAAGCTGTGGTCTGAAGTTCCAGTGACCGCTGTGGTGGTTTCGCCCCAGTTGTCATCCTGTCAAGAGGTGGGAAGGGATCAGCAATATATCATGCACATAAAAAATTCAACATACTCCTAAAAGCCCCATTATCTCAGACGCCCAAACCCAGCACTCAGGATCGATAATACAGGAAAAGACACATTTATAGCTTTTGATTTGCCCACTTTTCCATCCCTGTTAGACGGACTAACAACAAACGAGAACTTTTCTAACAGCAGGACGTCTGAGTGAATGCCAGTCGAATGTGAAATGCAGTGCAGATTAGAATTCCATGGACTAAGGATGATAATTAATCTGCAACTATATATATATTTATTATTGGGCTTGTTTGTTTATTTATGCATCTATTTGTATGAATAGAAGCTGTATTTTGTATGGTAATGTAGTTTAGTGAATATAATCTGAATTGGGAAGTTTTCAAATGTAAATGACAGCATTAGTATTATCGTATTATAGTATTATAACAATAACAGACATAAAATACAGCTGCATGCAGCAATTACTGAGCAAAACAGACTATATTTAAGCTCAATTCAATGAGTTTAGGAACAACACTGCTGCAACTCTGCTATATGGCAGACCTTGCATAACCTGGTATTGTTAGATTCAAAGAACCATGGCCAAAGAAATTACTAACAAATACAATATAGGATAAGCATAAGCTGTATGTGACAAAAGAAAAGGGATTATTAGTAGGTGTAAGAATAGTGACAAAGATTCAATGTGAGTATATTGTCTGATGGTTTCAGCTCAAAAAAGTAAATGAATTTCCCTTTCTATTACACAGTTTAGAGTTTGTGCCAACCCTTGTGCCAAAAATAACTTTAGGGGTCATCATCAGAAGTGAGGAAATGGCAGATGGAAAAGGTTAAAGAAGCAAAGCGTGTTGTAAAAGTTGGTGGAAACACAAACACAGATGCACATGAACTTTTTTTAGAGAAGCCCATCAGATGAATTCAAAGGATTAACCACCAAAAGTGTTTTGCTGGAACCAGATTCAACTACTAGTGTAAAATACTGCTGTAATCAATATATGCAATAAACACATTTACACTCACATTTTTGAGCACTAAAGTCTAACACAGCTACCTCAAACTACAGTTAAAATGGTCATATCTCTTCATTTTTTTAAATCACGTAAATGTATAGTTTTACTTGACCATTTTCCACCTCCTTTTGACCCTTGAAATTATACTGTTTTTGCTACTATACCTTTCAGACTTCAAAAACAACTTGATTGAAATGAATGGCTTTCCAAATTTGAAATAAAATATTCAACTAAAAATGATAATGACTATAAGCGGATTTCATCCTTCAATAACAGTCTCACAGCTGCAAAGGTTCACACAGCAAGCCAGGCTGAACTGTACTTTACAAACTGTTAGATTTGACTGAAATTATCCCAATGGTTAGGTTTAGGGGTGTGGGGTAGGTGCGTATTATATGTATGCCAGAATCTGTTTCATATGCATGCCAACAAAGTGCATATCATAAGCTCGCAAAAACTGTATTTTATTTGCATGCCACGTGCATCTCGTATGCACACTAAAGTCAGTTCCTGCATATAAACAGCATGCAAAACACACAAAAAAACTTGTGATATTGAGACGCATTTTCCTGAGACTGGGCTCAAATAGACGTTACAATAGGTAAATAAATGATAACAGACTTTTCTTTAATTACTCTTTAACCTAAGAACAACAATATTATATTTTAAAAGTTTATTTTATTTTACTGCAGAATATTTCCATAAAGATTCTTATTTTAAACGAGGCCTTTGTTAATTTAATAACTCTTATGAGCTAGGGATGGGACGGTATGACAATTTAATATCACGATTATAGTGACTAAAATTATCACGATTATCAATATTATCACGGTTTTGTTGAAACGAGATAAAAGTGTTCAAAAATAGTTGATGCTCACACTGAAAACATTTCAGCAAGTTTTATATTTAATAATCAACAAACAACTAATAAAACAAGCAACTCTATGCACTTAATTTAAAGAAAGATTAAATTCTGTGGCATTTCCTTCCTTACAATGAAAAGTGTAGAAGCATAGAAAAGCATAGAAAAGTCACTGACTTTCGCCATTCCTTCTCGAAAAAAAACATTGTGCGCTGCGCTTGCGTCAGATTGTTGCTGGCTGGACATGATTTAAAGTCCAAAGTCCAAAGGGAAGTCGTGGCCTAATGGTTAGAGAGTCGGACTCCCAATCGAAAGGTTGTGAGTTCGAGTCCTGGGCCGGCAGGAATTGTGGGTGGGGGGAGTGCATGTACAGTTCTCTCTCCACCTTCAATACCTTCAATACCACGACTTAGGTGCCCTTGAGCAAGGCATCGAACCCCCAACTGCTCCCCGGGCGCCGCAGCATAAATGGCTGCCCACTGCTCTGGGTGTGTGCTCACAGTGTGTGTGTGTGTTCACTGCTCTGTGTGTGTGCATTTCGGATGGGTTAAATGCAGAGCACAAATTCTGAGTGTGGGTCACCATACTTGGCTGAATGTCACTTCACTTTAATAGTGAGTTATTAAAACCGCGATAATCAAACACGGTTTTAATGATAATTCATTTTTAAACGATATTACTAACCTTCAGCACATTTTATCACGGTTATCAATAAAACCGGTTATCGTCCCATCCCTATTATGAGCTGATTCTTTATGACCAGAGGGCAGACTATTTTTCAGCACTGCGGTCTGATCCCAGTCCCACACTGCTGAATGTGCTTCCCCCACTGAGAGAGACAAAAGAAGCACACAGCACAGCTAATAGTGTGTGTTTGCATGTGTGTTAGTGTTCTGCTTGACTCGAGTACAGCCCATTTCCCTCCCACAGAGCCAGAGTCTGAGCTGTACCACAGAAAGAAAAGCAGGAAGCCAGGGAGTGGTAAACAAGTGTGAGAAACTCCTACATCTCTCTCTTCTCCACCCTCCGTCCTATTCCACTTGTTTTTTCCTAAATAAACCTGCATAGATGTGTTTCTCATGTTCACAACTCCAAATGAAAATGAACATAATGAATATGGACATGAATTACAGACATGACTAATAGCACAATGATTTAAAATAATATTCCGTAGTATCTGACAGCTTTTAACATGGTCTAACTTGATTTCGAATTAATTTGTATTGAACCACTGACATTCCTTTTAACAGAGGCTGCCTTTGAAAAGTTAGAAGCTGCATTAGATAAGGATTACATATCTCATTATGACTCTGGGCTATTAACTTCTGTGAGAAGCGAGATAAATCAAAGCGAGTAAGTTGGGGGGAAGGGGAGGAACTAAAATAGACATCTGTCATTGGTGATGACGTTGAGTGCTGAAGTCTATGTTGTTGTTTTTTCTTGAGTGAGTTTATTGTAAAATGCATGAAATGAGGTCTGTGATTAGCACAAGCTAAAGACATTTTCATGTTTTATTGTATAAAATACCTCAGTAATACCCACTTGCGCTTTTTAAAAACGATTACTTAGACCTTAGTCACTTAAGTGGTTAAATGAGACTACAGAGGTTGTCATGGACAAACAGGTTAGTTTATCTAATACTCTGATTTTACAGCCTCATTTTGTTTACAATCACTCTTTTGGAAACTATTCTAACTCAGTCTCTTAGGGAAAATTCTTAAAAAAATGTTAAGACTGAAAGAATTGTCAGAAGCTAAATGTTGGTGATGTTCAAATCATGGGACTGTGGTGTAGTTTGTATATAGTTTAAGCTTACATTTATCTTTTTTTTCTGGCGATTATTTAAAAATTGTGTTCATATTTTAACATTATCATGATGAACAAAATGTGTAAGAATCATAAACATCGTCACAGAACTTATTTTTGCAATACTCCAATAGCCAATGGAACAATCCAATTATTATTATTATTATAATTTTTCTTTTTATTATTTAACTTCAGAACTGACCTACAAAGATACATCATCATAGCAGCACTCTGTGGAGGTATTATATTATCAGACAACATCATCATGTGCCTGAAAAATACTGAAAAGGCTTAAAGACCAAAACAATGGATAAATCTATGCAGCCTTTGAAATTCAGCCAATCAAATTACAAAGCCAGAGCTATGTTTTATAAATAAAATTGACTTTAGCAAGTAAGACACACTCAAACAAGGGCACAACTAGCAAACATAAATATAGACCCTTTAGCAAGTAACATGTTTGCTATTCCAAGTCATTCTGTTCACTAACGTCTAAAGTTTCCTCACTGGAGAAAACATTCCAGAGGCCCGGACTGAATGACAGGAAGACGAAAGAAGATCAGAGCCAACATGATGAAATGACTCAGGGAAGAATAGACCTGACAGCCGTTCAAGGGCATGGCATTAACCTTTTAGCGGTGCCAGGGGCTTTCCTCAATTTACTATATGATATTTTTAACCAAATATACCAGTGTATATTCACACCTTCATAAATTAGACATCTGCCATTTTAATTCAAATGATCTATGCAAAGATGAAACCGGTTCAAAGAATATGAAATATTGGTATTGGCATATGAAGATGGGAGATTCATTTATTTATTTATTCATATACACTACGGTTTAAAAGTTTGAGGTCAGTAATATTTGATTTAATGTTTTGAAAGAAGTCTCTTAGGCTCATCAGTTCGATCATTTATTTGATCAAAAATACATAAATTTTGTGAAAAATATAAAAATTGTAAATAACTGTGGTCTAAAAATGTATTTAATTCCTTTGAAGGCAAAGTTGAATTTTCAGAAACCCTTACTCAAGTCTTCACCATCACACGATTTTTCAGAAAACATTTGTAATATGCTAATTTGCTGCTCAGTTATTATGAATTATCATTGATGCTCAGTTAATAATGCTTCTTATTATTGTCATTTTTTTTTAAGGTTTATGCTGCTTTTTGTGGAAACCATGATAATTTTTTTCCCCAGGGTTATTGACAGATATAAAGTTGCTGACTAGAAATATATATATATATATATATATAAACAGCATAACTTTTGAACTGTGCTTTGAATATCAATTTATTCAGTATTAATTTATAAAATATAATGCACTAAAATCCTTAACTAGATCTAATCAATCAGAATTCTTCCAAAGTATTTTCAAGCAGAAATGTACAGTATTTAAACACACACACTCAGACACACACTTGCACAACTGAATGTAGACAGACATGAGGACCTATAAAAACTTTGTGTGCCTTTTGCCCCTGAGGGAGAGCCAAGTAGGTCAGAATAACTGAGACCCAGTAGGAAGTACAAAGCAGCGTCCGTTCATACTGAGATGTATGTCACTCCTATTTTCCATATCTGCCTATACCACAAAACCCCATCCTTAAACACACCCCCTTCTTAAACACACACACACACACACACACACACACACACACACACACACACACACACACACACACACACTTTACCCTCATATTCTGTCATTACCTTTTTCATTGTCTCTCTGATAATATTCCAGCACAGTCATCTCACCTTTCCTGTGACCTGACTGTTTCCTTTAAATATGTGTTTTATATAACTCAAATGCAGCTATATGCCAGAATATAACCAATGATAACCAACATCACATATATATATATATATATATATATATATATATATATACACACACATATATAAGGCCTGTTTCACACTGGGTTCATAGCAGCAATCATTTATTTTGCCCATAGAGTTTCACTTCTGAGCCTATTTTTCCACTTCTAAGTGCTCTAAGAGTGCAGCAAAAATACATTAAAAACAATATAACGCATTTTATTAACACATTTTACATTATTGGCTTTTATAAAGAAACACAAAATAACAGAGTCATCTACTTGACATTTCACAAAAATACATCTATCTGCCTTCATTATGTTTAAACACTGACAGACACCCGAACACCGCAAATCAGTAAATCAGAGTCAATCCAAATAATTTAAAGAAGTTTATAGAATTGGGTTCAATTGAATATAAATTACTATTTGAATGTAAATGTGATCCACCAGGCTCATAATCACATACTGTAATTCTCAATTACACACACCTAATACCAATTGTGGTTAACCAAAAATCCCTTTAGTTTCAGTAAAAAGCTGAAGCTCTTTTATGCAGCAGAAATACAGTTAGTGTGAAAGCACAATGTGAGCCTGCTTTGGCAGTTAAGCTGCAGCACCGCTTGTGTGCTGTTTATGCATGCGGTGTGAAACAGCATGAACCACATCTGGGACTTGCTTTTTACAATGTAGTGCTAGCAGGCAAGCAGTCTGGAGGCTTAAAAAAACACAAATGTGAAGCTTGTGATTTTGATAAAGGACTATATACATGAATAATATTCATTAGTTAAGCTGTAAATGACTTCTTTTCTTTGAGGTTCTTTGCTTTAATCTGTCAAAACACTGAGCACTTCACAAATGAGTTACTCTTGCAGCACATAACATTCAATAAATCTAATGCATTTTTCTATTTTCTGGAGCATGTCACTCTCTGAAATCCCTGTTATCCTCTTTACTCTGTTAACTATGAGCTGCGGTCAGGATGACGCCCTCACCCCATCACATACAGTCTCATCACATACATTCTGCACAAATGCATATGCAGAGCAGCATTTACAGCAAGAATACAAATACAGCAAGAATGTTTGTATTTGTGCATCTACACTGTATGTAAAGTATACAATGATAAGCATTTACAATTGGTTTGCAATGTTACAATGAGTGAAATAAGGATAAGAAATTTACTTTATATACACATATATCATTAAAATATCATCTTACAGTTCAAAAGTTTGCGGTCAGCAAGACTTTTGAATGTTTATAATATTATAAACATAATAGTCTCTTAGATTCACAAAGGTTGCATGTATTTGATCACAATACAATAAAACAGTGATATTGTGAAATATTATTACAATTTAAATAACTATTTTCTATGTTAATATATTTAAAAATACATATTAGTATGTGATGTCAAAGCAAAATTTTCAGCAGTCATTACTCCAGTCTTCAGTGGCACATGATCTTACAGAAATCAGTATAATATGATGATTTGTTGCTTAAAAAATATTTATTATATATATATTATATGTTCCATCTTTTATGTTTTTTTTTTCAGGATTATATGATGAATAAAAAGTTTACAAGATCATCATTTATTTAAAATAGAATAACTAAATTATCAACTTCATGCATTCTTTAAAAAAAAAGTAATTTCTTTAAATAAACTCAAAATTTTTGAATAGTAGTGTAATATTAATGTAATATTTGTTTTCTAAAAAATATAATAGATATTTTATAAAATATTAATATTATATAGAATATCAATATTTTATATAATATTGAAAATATTATTAACTTTAAATCTGGAGACTGGTTTACATGTAAAACGCAACATGCTTCGATTTGCTAAAATATTTTAAATATTAAAAAATGTATTTCAGTATGTCCGTTTCATTTTTCTTTAGCCAAACGTCACAGTCATCAGCTCCCAGCCCTCTGTTGCTTTACTCTAATCCTCATCCGTCTGTATAGTGTTTTCTGAGAAAGTGTTTTATTCAAGCAACTCAAAGGTTCAGTTTCCCTGGAGTAACTTAGTGAATCTACATCAGTGGCCCTCAAATCTATTCAGTGTCTGACTCACCTGGGCGTCTGTGGGGGCGGAGCTCTTATCCGGCTGCTGTGGCTGAGCTGATGATGCACTGATGGTGACATTTTTGTCTGAGCGGCTGCTGCTGTCTCGGCTGTGTGATTTGTGCCGATCCCTGCTGCTGCGTTCACTGCACGAGAGAGACACACACAGCGATGGAGGTGAGGGAAACGCTGTCGCCATGGCGATGGGAGCGGGAAAACACACTCAGACTAATGACAGGATAACCACCATCATCATTCTCCCTCTTCATCCTCTCGCTGACATGCGCTGGCTTCCTCTAGCACTGTCTCGCACATGCCCTAGCTGGAGCATCTGGTGTAAACTGGGTTAGATGCAGTGAGCTGTGACGACCCTAATCCAAACACAGCATTCTCTCTCTCTGTTCTCTTTATCTCTAGCTCAGTCTTTTTAGTCATCGTAGCCAATGCCTGGCAAGCCTTAGAACAAAACAAAACAGATAAACAAACAAATACAAGCACTACTGCACACACACGCTCAAACACACATACTATCAAACAGCATCAGACATCTCGCTCTGAGTAATTATTGACATCAGCAAATAACTACAGATCAGAGCTCATAGAAGAGGCTCATGAAACCTTCAAGATTTGAAGACTGTTTGTGTGGAAGAATGAGCCAAAATCACACCTGAGCAATGCATACGACTAGTTTCTCCATAGAGGAGGTGCCTCGAAGCTGTCATTAACAACAAAGGCTTTTTTATGAAGTATTAAATACATTTCAGTAAGTGGGTTCAATAGTTTTTCCCTGAATAATTCCATTTTATTTCACAGAACTTAATTTCTGAACTTATTTGTTTTGTTTTCTTTGTATGTATGGATTACATGAGTTGTTACCGACATCAGATGAAAATTTCATTTCAATAGCACCTTTATAAATATATTTAATGAGAAAAATGGCGGTGTTCAATACTTATTTTACCCGCTGTATGTATGTATGTATGTATTTAGTTACACTTAGTAAGTACTAGCAAGCATTGTTTTTTGTATGCAGTCCACGACCCTGTCAGTGTCAGTGTTGTGGTCTTGTTTTTCCCCCGTTTTCCTGATTTGGTCTTTCCTGTTTCAGTCCTTGTTGTGTTTATTCATTTCCAGCTGTGTTTGATTATTTCGTTTATTTGCTCCCAGGTGTGTCCCATTGGTGTCTGTATATTTATAGTGTGTTCTGCCCCTTATTTACCATTCGCTGTTAAAAGTAATTTCTGAGTTCTTGAGTTTGTATCCCTTGGTTCATTGAATTAAATGTCTTCTAAGGTCCTGTGTTTACCCGTGGTGATTATATTAAAATTGGATGGTACAATGAGACAGTCTAGTAAGTGTATGTGGCTACGTCACATATGTTCTCGCCCTCACCGTCACTGCACAAAAACACTAATAAAACTTAAGTTTTGTTAAAATACTTTGTATTACAAATCTTTATATTATTTTGCTTTCTATTCATGCAATACAATGAATCACAGTCGTCTAGTCTCCCTGGCTGTGGCTTAAATTATTGGCAGTTTAGCATTTAGATAACATCTATCCTTTCATGTCTGAAAACATTGTTTTTGTCTTACATTGCATAATAAATTCAGACAAGCTCAGTACTGACTCGTTTTCCATCATTTTCCATTTTCATGAAATGGGTACAAAGGATTGTGGGTGACTGAAGGTCGTGGAGGAAGCATCCCATGAATCCTTCAAATTCAGCTGAATGAAGGACACAAAACGAAGGCTGCCTACCAAGGATCCTGGTTAAAATCAAAATGTGCAATTGTGTTATTTAATGAACTAACAGTTTATTTTTTTTAATAAAGATTAATAACTACAGTAGCAGATGTAGCTATGGCTCATTATTAATTGTAAATGCATTAACTAAGGTTAACTAATGAGATCTATAGTAAAGTGTTACTTATTGGTCTTTATAGTTCTTTTGTGCTTTAATCTTTGTGAATTTGTTTTAATTTATAAAAAGAAAATGTGTATTACTTTATTGTATATAAATGCTCAAATGTTCTTTTTGTTATAAGAAAAAAAAATATTAAACCTGTTATAGTTTATGACAACACTGTCAACTGCAACACTGCAACAACATTTCAATACAGTGATAATACCGTATACCATGATAAAAGCATTAGCAATTAATCGCAACATGAACATTTCATCCAGTCATATGCCTAGAAGGTACATGCTTTGATCAATCCCAATTTGAATACCACCCTTATGATTTAAAACACCACCCTTATGATTTTAAAACACTTCCTTTTCTTTTACAGTAAGTCATCAGATATGTCAAGCCTCTGTTGCTTTACTCTAATCCTGGAAAGCCTGGGCAGAGTGGGAACGCTGGCTACTCTGGGATTTGTGTTATATTATAGAACATGTCTACAGCTGAGTCACAGAGACTAAACCTAACAGCTGCTCCAACATACAGCAAAGTACAAGGTTAAAATTTGTAGATAGACAATTAATATGGTAAGAGTCAATATAATAATATTCATTAAAATTCATTTAATCTTAACAATATATTTTTTAACTAAAAAAAAAAAAAAAATAACGAAAACTTTACCTGAAATTTTCTAGCACTAGTTTTCTTTTTTTTTTTTGTCCTGCTGAAGTGGGTTCAAAACACAACCACATATTCAACTGCTGCACCACGCCACATTCTCTCATTCTTCTTTCTTTAATCACTGTCTAAAAATATCTAAATGGCCTTCAGAATACATATTTTCTTTGCTCTTAACAGTGCTAAAGTTCTTGGCACTGAATTCCCAAAGAGATTTTTTTTTAAAAAAATGCAATCAATGAATAAAACAACAAAGCCCCTTTTCCCAGCAGTGCAGATCTACTCATTTCTGTGTGTATTCCAGTGTTCTAAATACCCAGCAGCAAGCATGGGATTGTAATTAGAAGTTATATAAACTGGGTGTTGATGCTGAATGGGAGAGGCAGTGTAATAGCCCCAGGTGAAACATTGAGGTGTCCGTCCCCACCCAGACATTATAAATGTATGTAAATGTAAACTGCAGTTCAACTTCATTTTAAAATTGGAAGAAAGAAATAGCAGAGCCTGCCCACTGATCCAAGGGAAACTGGCTAGATGAGTGTATGCTAACAATTGTAGATACAGACAGAAAGAGGTGGTGTGTGAAAAATGTTAGTAAATATTTAAATGATCATTGTTTTAACTTTCATTAGCACATCTTTTAGAGACATGTTTTGCTTTTTCCATGTCTAGAAAAAGTTAAACTAGACTAAGTACTGAACAGACACAATTATGTTAAGATATGGAGATTATAGGATAGGATGCATAACCTAATCCATCCAAAAAAAATAGTTACTTGAAAATAATGCAAATGGAAAGAAACAGAGATGAAGTGAAAAGTGGCAGGAAGTTTGACAGCCGAACAGAGAGAGGACATTCATTTGTGGCTTTCTCAGTGAAGACTCATACATTCTCTGCTTTCATTCTGGAATTCCTCAGGCCTGTTTGGGCCTTTCACTGGAGATTTTATAGGAAACCAAACAATAGCGGTGCTCAATAAATAACTTCCTAATTACAGTGGGTGGGGTCAACACAGTCTAATAGCATTCAAGTGTATATCAGTACGTTCTGACAAGGAGAGCTGGGATAATATGTTGGAAATCTCTGGCTCAGATCACAGCAGCTGAAAATCCAGACCAAATCTGTGATCATGAGCAGAAAGTGTCATACAAGCACAAACAATTCTATACAATAAGAAACTACTTACAGCAGCAATGGAAAGGAATAGAAAATGATATAGAGATGAAAAAGCATGTTGACAACAAATGCAATATTGGTCATGTAGTCACCAAACTTAAAAAAAAAGAAAATACAGGAAAAAATAAGAAAAAAACACTAAAAATGTCTTCATCTCATCTCAAAAATACTGAGTGAACCTTTAAACAAGAACATTTCTTTAATGACACTGATTACCTTTTAAAAGTAATAATTCTAAATGTATATACTCAAATATTCTCAATAATTTAATCTGAAAGTAATCACCGGTAAACATCCTGTCACTAATGAGCAACAGAATTTTACAGAATAATTGAAGCTCTAAATAAATGCAAAATCTTTTCATAGTGAAAACATTCATTTTCTGCATGAATAAGTGTGAGGAAATGTGAGAAAATCCTCAGGAGAGAGATATGGTGTACTGTACATGCATGTGCTCATGCAGTTCAGCCCTTTACCTCTGTTTGTTTGACCCCCGTGACCTGTTGGAGTGGTGGGAAAAACCAGAGTGGATGGAATCTGTGTCCATTGTGTCTGTCCGTGCTGTGACTGGTTTAACACAGCGGAGGGAGGAATGCAGAGACAGTTAAAGTGCTGACGATGATCAGGACATACATGAAGCTTCGCAAGACGACAGGCTCGTTTCTAGGGGCTTCCTGTTATCAAACATTAACCTAAAAAGAGAGAGAAAGAAAGTTTTTTTAAAACAAACTCTTTATAGACAAACACAGTCTTTTAAAAGGTTTAGGGCTATTTCATGTCAGTATAAAATAACTGAAATACAGTGCAGCAGTCCAAAAAAGGCATGTGTTAAATTCCCAGGGAAAGCAAGAACTGATAAAAATGTGTACCTTGAATGCAATGTAGGTCGCTTTGGATAAAGAATCTACCAAATGCATAAATGTAAATGTACACAGCTTTTCTCCAATGCACTGACAACAAATGCAGGCATCAGCATCAAGAGTTCACTGCAGCGATGCCTAAAGCACTGTAAAGCACCTCTGCTGGCAAGATCAATGTGCATTTGTTTCAGTACTACTCATCTTCAGCCAGTACAGAATCTAATGTAATAAATGTAGTTTGCTTGCCTTCCACTTCCTCCTTCCTAGTTCGAATATATCTGCCGGTGATAATTTATTAAAGAACGGAAGGTCCTTAGGATATCAACTGTACTTCACTATCAGTACTCAGCTATTCCTTTTCATCACTATGCCCACAGAACCCTCTCACTTCAGCTGTTGTGGAACCTATTTTTCTTAGCTTTTTGGCCCCCAGGTCTCCACCTTCAGAGAATTCTGCCTGCTTTTAGTTTTATGGTGTCACTTTAAATTCTTTCAAATTTCAAATTCAGATCTTTCAAATCACAAATGCACTCTCCCACAGCATTCAAACACATTAAGACTAAGCTTACTAGCTAGTTATAGTTTTCTTAGCTGCTAAAACTTGAATGACATGCCAGATTGCAGGACCAAAGCGGTATTCGGATTGGTTGGTTATTAAGCACCCAGAATAGGGCATATCAAAGTGATGTGACTCATAAGCCCTGGACAATAACATAAAGAGTTTAGAGAAAAAAAGTCTTTGAACTGTCAACTGTCATAAAGAGTCATATGAGGCTAGCGAGCAGTGAGTATCAAGGCTTTATTCTGAGACTTCTAGCACAGACCTTGTGCATTGATTTATCCGCTCATAAATTACTAATTTGGAATGCACTCACGCTCTAGTGCCACCTGTCATCTCAAACCAAGCAACCAACACATCAACACACTCACAAAGCACATTCACAAATACACACCTTTAAGAGGATTTACAGGTCTAAAAATTAGATCACAGCATGGGCAAATTTATTCCATCACAAGTCACTCGTATTAAACCATGATGGAATTAAATTCTGCAATATACTTTCTGCCTCTCATTCCCTGCCACATTCACAGAAGGTTTGGGTGCCTCAATTAATTAATTAATTGGTGGCAAACTATTTTGTAGATTAAATTATATAAAAAATAATAAATAATAATAATTTATGTTTTGTTCAAACAATGGCATTTTAAAAGTCTTTCTTTTTGTGATTCAAAAGGAATTTACATATACCACATATACATAAAAATTGCTCAAACTAAAATTGCATTTATTCCCTCTGACAGCAAATATTCACTCTAGCTGTAAATATTTGTATTCTTAAAGACTTCTCATAGAAACTTTTCAAAAATAATGACCCATCAACATCAATATATGTTATGTAGGTATTCAAACCATTCTTTAGAAATCACAAGAATGATATACATTCTGCACTCTGAAAAAAAACAGACAAACATGTTTTGAACTTGTGGTTATTTAGAACCAATTGCTGGTTTATCTAAGAATACTGGTAAATACCTGTATGTTCTTGATCAGCGTGTGGTATGTGAGTTTGCCAAGATAGCACTGACCACTTTCAAGTCTTCATTTCTCTTATCAATGGGAGAAATCTGACCTGGACAAGCACACATAGCATTCCTCTGGGGTTACCTCATAGTGCCCTGAAAACACACACACACACACACACACACACACACACACACACACACAAAGAATTCCTCTAAAGTTACCCCATGTACACTCATATGCACTCACAGAGTGTATCATGTTAGGGAGGCCGGGGGCTTGGTATTTTTTATGATATTACACCCCATCATAAAGGAGACGACAGCTATTACTGCCAAACGTTTAATAACATCAGACAGATTTCACTCTTCTTATCTCAGTTTTGGCACTGTGTGTCAATCCATTACTATTCTGGAGACAATTTAGAGGTTGTTGCATATTTCACAGGGCAGCACAGGCCAAATAAATCTCTTTGTTGAAGCAGGAATGCAAGGTTTGATAGACTTTGATATGTGATCTGTCTAGATGAACTGTCTAGAGGCGGCTGAAAACTGAAATCTGTTTACAAAATTAATTCTACAGATTCCCAATTCAGAGTGAATCGTTTTTCTAATCTTCCCAGGCTTTCTCTGTGGACTTTAATCAGTTTTCAGAGTTCTAAATAGGAATTTAAAAATAGTTTTTATTGATATTCAAAAATATATAAAGATTTAAACTTTTATTTTAGATACTGTGTGTATTATATATCCGTGTTCACCATACACATTAGAATAGTATTTATCAGTATGCACACAGAAAAACTGCACATTGATTTGAGAAAATAAAATCTCTCTGCTATTTGTTAATATAGGGATAGCTCACCCAAAATCTAAATTCTGGCATCATTTGCTCACAGTCCTATTGTTCCAAACCTCTCTGACGGTTGGAACACATGAATATTTTGTGTTTTTTTCTCTTCATACAATGAAAGTCAACAGGGTTTGATATTGTGTAGGACTCCACTAACTTTCACTAATCTCAAATAAAAAAATTGTTGTAGATCTGGGTCTTGGCTAACAGTCTCAGACTGCATTTTATTTCTAAACTATGGGGATAATTACAGATGGACATAGTATCTTCACATTTCATTCAAAGAATTTTATGGCTTGAACAGCTACTTAGTCCCTTTTCAAATCAGCTTAGTGTTGGTCGTCAATGCTGCAATACATGTAGACGTTAACACACACACACTTGTGTAGAAGTTAACACACACAATGTAGAAGTTAACACTGACCTTAAATTTCTGTCTTTTTGTCATGCATTGGTCTCAGAATACTTGAAAGAGTATGAGCCACATCTGCAATACTCTTGTGTCTTCTGAAAGCTCCACATTAACTATAATTTTCTTGGAAATGAGCAACCAGTGCTTTTTTTTATGACCCTTTTATGTTGCACTGAAGAAAGGATGTCAGTAACAGGAAACAGTGGCTTATTTTAACATGAGCTGATGGACAGTTGCTATTAGAGCATATAGTCAGAATGTAGTGCTAACTGGAGCAGGAGAGTCCCTGGAGGCTTTTACATTTAGCCATCAAAACTCAGATTTTCACAGCCATTACACCTACAAAGCTAAGACACATGAACACACACATCATTTGACAGAGAGGCCCACTCAGCCAAAGAAGCCTACATATGTTCAAAGCGCTGAGTAATGCATATCATATACACTCATGTAGAAACACACATGCACAAGCAAGACTTTCATATTTGCCTTGCCCTTGGTGCAGTCATAGATGATCAAAGACAGAACAATAACATTTCTTCACCTACTAAACAAGAATACAACACAGGCAGAAAGACAGAATCAGAGAGCAGAAAGAACAAGAGCAGAGGGGGAAGGGACAGGGAGAGTGAAAGGAACAGAATGGGGAAAGATTAAAAAAAATGTAGTTTTTGAATGGTCATATCTTAAAAACAATAAATATGTGTGCATGTCTTTGTATAAACGCAGGTATTTTATTAATTATATTTAACTAATATATTTTTCATGTAATAGTAAAATTGTTTAAAAACATATACAAACATATACTTTTTTACATTTTCATTATTATATAATTTCCTTCTCTCTATAATAAAATTGTAAAATAGGTATAATGTAAAAATGTGTATAAAATTATATCTCCATGTCATTATTAAGTCATGTAAAATATTTCAAATATTATGGTTAATTGTATACATATACTGGTCTGCCTTTTATATATACACTTATTATTTATATATTAATATGCACTAATGATATTGCTAAGTCTTAAATTTAATATTGCACTGTTCAAAAAATATCCCAAATGACTGTATAGTGCTCTTATATTGGTCACACGGGTTTGATTCTAGCCTGCAATATATCCTAATGACATTCCTTACTTTTCATAATAATTTCCTGACATTATTTTTATTTATGTCAAGTAAAAATGCAAAAACTCCAAGATAAATCAATAAATATTACACAATTATCAGCTTCTCCGCTTGCCGTGTCTTCAATTCACCCTGGCTCTTTTCCAAGACTACCACAGCATTTTCATAGAAGTTTTTCAAATCACAAATATGTAAACAGCATGTGTGTGTGTGTGTGTGTGTGTGTGTGTGTGTGTGTGCATTATTCCAAAATGGAGAGAGGAAGAGAGAATGACAGCGAGTTACAGCGCAACAGAAAAACTGCATTACAGAGCCTTGCTCTCTTTAATCTGGGTGTTGAGGCCTGATGGAAATTAAATAATTGTGTCAGAAACATTGGTAGCTCTATATTTAGCCAAGACAATCCAGCCCCATACAGAACACTATCCTGAACTCTCTCTTTCTCCAGCTGTGCAGTGGAATGGAGTCCATATCTAAGGAGCAGATGTGGAAAAACCACCATACACACACCCACAAACAAAAACATCACAAACGCTTCTGTACTAAAAACAAAAACAAAAAACAAAGTGTATTCCTTATTTACTAGACGGGCTTTCAATCCTTAAGTGTTTCATTCACATGCTAGAGAAACAGCTACACGGCACTCTTGAAGTATTTCAAGTATAAAATTGTTCATATAACTGCCTATAAAGGCCTCTGATGCCCACCATTTTTCCCATCGCTCTACATCTCTACATCTCACAATAAAAACACCACAAGCTTATGTGGTTAGCATAGTGAGTGCAGCCAGGGCCAGCACATGAGCTCTACTGACACATTTTAGAGCAACGCCTCCCAGCAGTTTTACTGTAATAAGGGTTGTTACACTCCTTTCCCTGGGTGCTGCCTAAGGAAGCCTTTGCTAGAAGGCAAGGGATACTAGTGTTACTGTACTAAGATACTACATTTTGAAAGGTCTATATGTTGTGATAGACAGTATAAGATACTATGAAATTAAAACAAAAAGTGTGTTATAGTTTCTGAATGTCTCACCATTTCCACCGTTTGCCATTTTGTGTTCTTCCATGGAATGTTTTTTTGAACAGTGATACAGGGTTTTATTTAAGCAAAAATAAAACACTAAAGTATTAAACATTAATCATAAGAAAGATCTCATTTTCAAGACATGCATAGAGCGTGTTGAATGTGTGTGTAGCAATAGAAAGTGTGTTTATAAATACATTACAGTTACCCAAACAACAATGTGGGAGCCTTGTTCCTTCGTGATGTTCTTGAGATAAAGTTTAGTGTTATTTTAGTGCATGAGAGCGTAAAACTTTTAGATAGGTCAATGCATAATTCATGTGCTGTCAGATATAAAATGCAAGAGTTGTACTGACAGATTAAAAGCCAGTGTTTGCAAGTCGGTTGTTTTCTGATGTGCAAAAGACATAAAATGTCTGCTTTACAAGAAAGATTGTCTCATTACTTATTTCTAGTGAGGAGAAACATGCACGCTTCCACTGTTTATCAGTCAAAACCACGCAGCATACAATACATACTGTAGCTGAGGTGCACATGCTCTGGTAAAATACCTGTTTTCTTATGTGTTTTTTTTTTTTTTTTAGTTTTCATAATTCAATCTTCCCTGAAAAGCATGACATCTTACAGAGAGTCCAAAAAAATTATATAGCCTACATTATCTGGCAGTAGTTTCCTAAATAGACCAAGAAGCACAAGAAACTAGTCCGTGTGAACAGCATGATGGACACAATCTCATTCATGTGGTACAAGCCAACAGAATGAACATATTATTGTAAAATGTGGTCCTTAACAATTCACAGCAAGTTAGGGCACATGTATATTAAGAAACTGTAAGTGTATGTTCAATAAAATTAATTCACCTAACCTTAATTTTGAAGATATGCTTTATGCGACTATACAGTACACT
Organism: Carassius carassius; assembly: GCF_963082965.1. Taxonomy (NCBI): domain Eukaryota; kingdom Metazoa; phylum Chordata; class Actinopteri; order Cypriniformes; family Cyprinidae; genus Carassius; species Carassius carassius. The sequence goes on along the minus strand of NC_081773.1, from coordinate 20,137,316 downwards.
GACCTTAATACATACTTGCATTTACTAGGCTACAGAAGAGTCAGAGAGGAAGTCAAGAATGTGAAGTCAGCCAGAAATCCTCATTAGCAGGGCCGGCCCGTGGCATAGGCGACATAGGTATAGTTTTTTTCTCTGCAAAACCACTGTGTGCCATTTGTGATCTATCGTGCGCTCCTACACCCATATATTAAGCAAATACTGACAATTAAAATATTTGTACTGAGCGATCATCAAACTGATAAAAATAATGTTAGAATCAAATAAAATTGACATAGACGAAAAATCATTAGATTCGAGAACATTTCATGTTGGACTAATTTAAACACTTTCTGCGTCGATATGACATAATTATAATACATCATCATGCTTGAATTATGCATGGCGCACGAATAGTTTTGACATTTGTGTGCTCTGAAAGGAACATTTCTAAAAAAAATTGTGAAAAAATTAAATTTTGTTAGAGAGTTTGACTCCTAACACTAGGGTTGTGGGTTCAATATTTCTCATATTACTTTTTGTTGTAATAAGTACTTGTCACTGTTAGCATAGTTGTGGGTTGCATTTCTCTGTTTGGGAGTATAGCTCATCTGGTCTCTTAGATATTTTAACAGATTCAATCAGAAAATACCTACAGTACAAATGTAATAGTTTTTTTCTTTGGCAATTATTTGTTGATTTAATTTGTAATTAAATTTTTGTGTCACTCCTCAGGTTACTATGAGACACATTTCTTTATTATCACAAATTATTTGCTACTTGTTTAAGTTTATGCTTATATTTATTTTATGTTATGTTTTATTATAGTGAAGGTTTGAAAAATCTTAATTTTCAGATTTTGTTTATAGGTGAGGTGGTCTAAAATCTCGCCTGGGGCACCAACAGAGCCTGGGCCGGCCCTGATCATTAGGATAAGAGGATGCATAGAAAAGAAGAGAAAAAATATTCCCCAAATAGCCTTTTTTAAAGATAATCAAGATTATGGTACCCCCACCCCCCACCACCACCTTAATTATTGTCATGAATGATTATGTATAAACAAAAGAAAGACAATTAGTCAATGATGATTAAAATTAAACATAAGCATCCATTTACCCTCTGACTGCATCAAATCCAACGCAATGTGAAAACGCACAAATGATCTGTCATTCCTGCAAACCGTCCGTTGTTTCCATGCGGACCAGGTAGCTATTCAAAACAAAAAAAATCCGCGTTGACATTGAACATGTCCGTTTCTGTTTGCAATAATGCGAGAGCAACCCCCTCAGCCAAAGAGCAGTCTGTGAGGAAAGAAATGGGAACCGCAAGAGGTCTTAAATTGCGTGTAGCTCATGGGCGTAAATGATAGCGTTGGGAAGACCGGTTCATTCTAGAATCGATTCGTTCGGATCTCTCATATTAATAGTCAAGGCGATTTACCAATTCGTTTCACAGCTTATAGTGCTTCGAAAGCCCTAGCGCGATGTTTACGAGTTTTTTGTAGATAAATACATATTTGGCTAAATGCTGTTTATATTACTATGTTTTCCAACAAATTATATACATAATGATGTTTTTGTTTGCCAGTAATTTTGTTGTAGCCAAACTTTAATGGTAGTGTTATGTGAAAATAAATATTCTAAATAAATGAAACAATAAATAAATAAAATATTAGAAAATGTTATAAACATTAAAATAATAAGAAACTGTAAAAAAGTTTTGATTGTATAAAAAAGAAAAGAAAAGAAAAGAAGAATAAAATAAATAATGGAGAAAGGTGTCACTTATCTGTTGATACAGTTTTTCTCAGTCGCTTTGGTACATTTCTCGAATCAAACTCACAATTTGCAAAACAGTAAGTGCATTTCTCAAAACAACTCGTACAAATAGCAAAACACCATGGATAACCTGCAAAAGCCAGTCTCTTGCTCAAAATCCTTAGTTCATCTCTCAAAAATAAATATCTGTGTCAATGAACATGTCAGTGCCATCGAATGACAAGTCCTTGTGTCATAGTTTACGGATAAGACAGTCAGATTGCTTAGTCATGTTGTCAATATAACAGTGTACTCTGGAGAGATGTTCTGATGTAAACTATGGCAACATTTTGGATGACAGTTACAGTTACTGTATTGAACAGTATGCAATATGCTTATGTATGCCATATGTCCATTTCAAAAGTACAAATTTACACATTACTGTATGTGGGATATTGATTGAAAGAGACTGGATAGAATTCCCAGTTACACTTTTACTAGTGGTCTAGCCAAAAAAAAAAAACCTTTACAATGTCATTGTGATATAGAAAAGGAAAAAGAAATATGGGCACAAAGATGAAAATAAGTCAATTGTCAGAATGTGTAACTCTTGTGTTGTCCTCTGTCTATACAGCATAAGCTTTCCAACTGAAAATTCATGAGATGAACCTTTGAGCTATTTCAGAGAAATGGTTTATCATTGGTTTATCATCTACATTCTCCTCATTATTAAATATTCACTTGCACAATTCATGCCAAATTGACAAAAAGTCTAATAATAATGTGTAAAAAAAAAAAAAAAAAAAAAAAGTGTGCTTGGCAGTTTATGACAACTAGATTAACCATTTTGCATTTAATGACTTATACGATTAACTAAAGACCCGATGTTTTGGGGGGTAAGACTATTGCACAGAAAACTATATAATACATTTTGAGCAACATGACATTGGCAACTGATAATGTAGGAAACAACAGAGAATTGTACATAATCATTTGCATGGATTGACCAAAGCATTTGCAACTTGTTCAAAGAAATGAGAAACTGCTTTTTTGATGTGCACAAGTGACACAATGATGTGAGAATTGAACAGGTAGTTTTGAGAATTTCAATTCTGATCTGAGAAATGTAAAAACTGTAATATAGACCCCTTAAAAGTTTGTAAACATTGCAACGTCTCCGGGTGGGCGGGGCTTAGCTGGAGGCAAAAAGAGGCGCGGACGCAATGTTGACAAGCGTAAACTAGCACGTTTTAGGAGGGATTTATTAAACATGGATGCAGAAGAAGGTTCGGAACTATCCGAATATGTACAGTAACTGACTCTGCGGGACCGTGAAAAAATAATAATAATAAAAAAAGTGGGAGTTAGCATACATTTATCAATTAATTCAGTTGATCACTCAGTTCACTGACCAAACTGTTTAACTGACCAAAATATAATGACGAGTGGATAACATTACAGTAGCCTACTTTTTTTTTTTTTTTTTTTAGCTAAACCTGGTGTTGTTCTTGTATATTGTTCTCATTGGGAATTTTTTTTACCAAGTTTTGGATATTTCCTAGACAACACATATGAATTACTTTCGGGTGGTTTGGGGAATTTTGTCAAGGCTCATTATCTAATGTAACCTATCGCTGGGCTAACTATGATTAGCAATGTGGATTATTTTAAGGCCACACCAGTACATATGCATAGATTTATTTTATATGAAGTGTGCACTGCAAACACTAGCATTATTTATGATCGTCACCGTCCAGTCTGTATGCCGTATTGCATTCAACCACAATTGTCTTCTTGATTTCTGTGAAGAAATGTCGGCCGGGATCCGGTGAAACTTTAGTTTTAAACCAAAAGTGCTGTTCCTTCTATTCTGGCAGCCAAAAACACAACAAGACGACATTTTAAAGTCAAAACCTCAAACTTTTAGCATGCCTGCTATACATGGATTTCTCGGCGACGTCATCACTGCTTGCGCACGCAACCAAGAGGCAAAAGACCCGCACTCTTCGTACCGGAGTAAATGGTTTAGGTGGTGGTGTTGTCGCTAGTCAAAATGCCAAGGAGTTGTTGCGTTGTCAATTGTACCAACCGAGCCAGTGCTGGGTGTCAGATGTTCAACGTGCCTAGGGGGAAGCATGGTTTTTTTACAGTTGGACGTTTTACATAATGTTATATTAATAATATATTAATATGAAACACAAACAAACAGATCCAACTCTGAAATTGCAATTTATTATTGAGTCAACAAGAAATTACAAACAATGCGAAATCTACGTTAATTACAATATTCTTTTACTGAACTCGGCATAACAGATAGCGGTTTTCTGCCTCCTGGATGCGCGCGCATCCGGTATTGTTTGTATACAAGAAACCCGTGTATGAGTTCTTCCCATAGACTGTATGGTTCTTCCTTATGTTTTGCCTCCAGCTAGAGCGGTGACGTCACGGTGACGTAGGCGATTAAGGGGTCTATATTTTATAGTAATACATTCCATATTAGCCCTTTTTTCTTTAACATTTAAAACATGTTTAAAATATAGGCTAATAAAATTATATGAATATTGACTAATATATGTTTTCCAATGGTCACTCCATTTATAAAATATATTATATTACTTTACCCAGTTGTAAGCTAGAATTAGTTCCTTCTTTATGAAATGTTCTGTCAGTGAATTCCTTTGCTCTGCTGCTTCGAGAACTGAATCATTAAAACGAACCGGCTCAAAAGAATGATTCTATTGCGAATCGGACATCTAGGCATGGATACACCACCCAAGTCAAGGGAATACCAACCATGTGCTTTAAAGAGGGGCATCACTGCCTCTAATACATCCGATAAACACATCAGCAAATAAATAAACATGTACATGTACGTGGTGCGCGCATGATCCCAGCAGCATTTCTGAAGGCGACTCGAAGTCACAAGACACGAGATTAATGATCACAAGGAGTCGTAAGGAAAAAATATGTTGTTTTTCAACCAGTTTATGGACATATTACATAAAATGTATCTAAACATTATGTTATTACAATGTTATTGCATTATAAATTACGGCTTCTTGGACGTCTCGTCAGGAAGCATCAATAATGATTTTCGTTGTAACCCTCTCATAAAGACTAGAATCAATACTCTAGGAGCTGCAATGACTTTAATCTGTCATTTTACAGACAGCAGCTGGGCGTGAGAACTTTAACAACATGCATGTATCCCAGGGTCTTCCAAGGTGTTCACTTGTATTTAGATCAATGCAGTGAGCACAAAAGAACAGACAATATGTACATAAGAAACTTACCCGGCGGCTACGCCAACATCCCCGATAAAATGATCTGATGATCAATACTGTAACCAAATGTATCCACTATCAGGAATTGCGACCAATCTGACGGCAGTAATGGAAGTATCCTCTACAGGCGGAGTACACAGGAGATGCACCTCTACAGAGGAGGTGGAGGGACCGACTGAGACTCATTACAAGTGTGCTGCGCTAGGGGGAGTTATCGCCTCTAATAAGACGTGTGTGTGTGTGTGTGTGTGTGTGTGTGTGTTTTCACATTTCACCATGCAAATTAAGCTATATGAATCTGAATCACTAGTTGCTAAATAATTTATGCATTGGAGAGGATTTTTCCTGATTTCAGTATAGGCTTTTTTCAATCCCCTATAGCTAATTATGCTGTTCAAATCGTTCCGCCAGTAGGTGGAGACAAGTTACTGTCTTTAAATGTGAGTAACTGAATCATTCATTCAAGTCCTTCGTTCAAACACATATCCTAATTTAATGACCTTCGTTTTGAGTGAGTCAGTTAATCATGCAATGAATCGGTTAACAGTGACTCATTTAGGAACTATAGCTACCTGTGTTTTGTTCTGAGAAATATGGTTGGGTAGGGCAGTTGTGTCAAAGATTTAAGTTAGGGTACTCTATATTAATTGTTTGTTAAAACTAAAAGCAAAAGGCAAAATCATAATTGTTGGTTCACGGCCTATATACAAATAAACTCACAGCAATAGCACACAATTTGATATGTATTAATCAGGTCAAATCTTGTCCATGTCTTTTGCCTGTCTCTCTTTCTCTCTGTTTTTACATCTTCCTGTCTGTAGTTTTTACCGACTTCCTGATGATTGCATCCAGCTATCATACTCCATAAAACTGATGAAGCGAGAGAGATGCAGAGAGAGCCATTAAATATAGCTCCATCCCCCACATATTCTCTCGACTGCTCATGCCACTTAAAGCTTTCCTTCAGTGTTCACTCACAATGGTTGCCAAAATAATGTTGTTGGGACTGATGGTCCTGAATCTCAGAAAATAATCAGAAAATTATAAAATATAGGCTGTACATTGTACAATGTCTGCAAATACACATATTAACCTACTTTAGAATTGTGCATTGCCTATAGGCCTGTGTATGTGTAATAGTGTTATCTTGGATAACTGTGTCTGCTAAATGACTAATATATGTGAGGACTGACAAGTTGACTTGTACTGAGAACCTTTAGAGTGATATGTAAACAAATCATTTTCTCTTTTTCAATTGTATTTGCTTTTTGATTGATACACTTCAATGCCGTGCCTCCTATTTCCCAGTCAGAAACAGCCTTTTAAATCAGTCCTTGCAATATTTTGTGCTATTCATGTAAAACGTTTTAGAAAATGCATCTGTTTGACATTCTTTTTTTACACTCTCACAATAAAGGTACAAAAGCTGTCACTGGGGCAGTACCTTTCAAAAAGGACACTTTTGCTTTTTTAATTAATGACCCAGAAGAATTGTATTATCTTAATTACTTCTTTGTCTTGTCATTTTTGTGTTTCTTAACTTTGTACTCTACACTGAAGAGAAAGTGTACAGTACTCTTTTAAAAACCTAGCCTATTACTTCTCATTATTGACCAATAGGGGGCAGCAAAGTTTTGTTATACATTATTTCACTGTTGGAAGCTAGACTTGAACTTCTATAACTTCTAAGCAATTTGAAACAAAAGCACTGTAGTTGTTTGATGACAAATAAAGTTGATATGTAAAAATAATAATATGTGATGTATGTATCTTAATTTGCTATCGTTACCATTTTACAGGCCTATCAGATAAATGAAGTGACACTGGGTTTGTCCACTAAGAAGCACTAGCGAGCACCTTCCGATAGGTGGCATTTGTGTGTGTGTTTTTTTTTTCTTTCTTTTTTTTAATCCCGTGGATTGAACCACTGACTGCATTACTGCACATTTTGTATATCTCCAGTAGCCTATTATCTGATCCAGTGGTTCCCAATCCTGGTCCTGGAGAACCCCCAACACTGCACATTTTAGATGCCTCTCTATTCAAACCCACCTGATTCAACTCATCACCTCATCAGTGAAGACTCCGAGACCTCAAATGTTTGTGTCAGAGAAGAGAGACAACAAACGTGCAGTGTTGGGGGTTCTCCAGTTTTGAAAAAAAAATAATAAAATACAACTTTGAATCCACTCCGTTAATACAATAAATAAATAAATAAAAAGCACTTAATATTGTATTCTCAAACGCAATAGCGTTCGTACATTTACCAAATAGTTAATGTTACAAAAAATAACTTTATTGTGTTTGAAAGTCTATTTATTTTTTCTTCAAAATCTCTTACAATAAACCCTGCAAACTAGTCTGTTTGATCCTGTGCAAATATCCAAAAGAAGGTTACAAATCTGTAATCTTCAATGCATGCATCAACAAATTCATGCACTGACTATGTCAGTGTGTCATTGTGTGATGAAAATCTGATCATTGTATGTCTGACGCGTGCACAGATGGTCCGGCAGTGCGCGCGCAGCCGGGTCGCATTGTTCTGAGTGTGACACTTTGCGCTAGTTAATGAGAACAGACTGATTCTCTATTTCCCCTCTAAGCGTTTTTTTTCTAGTCTTTTCTTTATAAACACCCTTAATGTCGTCTTCCTCTCATCCGTCCGTTTCCATCTGGCCACAAATAATTTAACCAAACTGACAGATTGACCCGGGACAGACAGACAGACTGACTGATAGAAAGATAGACACAGACAGACAGACAGACAGACAGACAGACAGACAGACAGACAGACAGATAGACAGATAGACAGATAGACAGATAGATAGATAGATAGATAGATAGATAGATAGATAGATAGATAGATAGATAGATAGATTTTTACTACTCAGTAACAGATGGGGAAAATATTGTATAGGTTAATACGTGGATTTTATTTGATCAGGATTTGATCTCTTTTTGTTTTATCATCTAAGACACTTGTAGAGACGGCAGATTGGCTCTTTGCATGAAGCGTCAAAGTCTAATCTGGCTACCTGAGTTTAAGGCCAATGTATTCGACCCTTCTCTGTGACATACACCCAGACATATGGCGTTACAGCGGGGCTGAGGGTCATTCATTACATAATCCACTAACGAGACTTGTTCACGTCCAAGGCACACAAACTGATCAGCCCGTTTGCCCGGGCGAGGAACATAATGTAACTTCTGGGATGTGTTTAGTAGCCTAGATCTTGAGTGTATCATAGCTACTAAACTTAAAATATTTGTTATCATCTAAACAAATTTCCACAAACTAACAATTTCTTTACTGATTGAGTGAAACAATCAAATTTGAGATCGACTGTAACCCTTAAAGTTGCATCATCATCGGCTGAGTAAAAATCTTTAATGTGAAATATGACCAGTACTTGGACACGCACGCGCACATGCTCTCTTGCTCTTTCCCACGGGACGCAGCAGAAGGGTCGTAATTTGGTTGCCTTGGCCCGTCTGGACAAGCACCTGTCTCCCCTCTTGGGAGAAAGTCGCCTTTGGGCCGTGAGCAGAGCGGACTGAATGTGTTGTGTGACAGCATGAAAAGGTCTTTTTTCATTGCTTTTTAATAGGTAAACATTTTTTTTTTTGACAGTGAATTTCATAATGTGAGCCTATAGTTCGTTCATTTCAGTTGTCTGAAATGACGTGCGTGAAAGTATATGAACAGAGAACATCATATTGGCACAATATCTTTAATTTCATTTTGTTTTATACAAAAACTACAACAGACGAATCAGCGCTTAATTAATATGTTTACTATTTATTCTAAAATAGTTATGAAAAACTGCGATACAAACCAGTGTAGCTACTGGCTATTCCACTACAAAATGACAAACAAAACCCTGAATTAACAGGGTGATCTTTGGATATGAGGCAGATGTGAGATCATTTGTTCACTTTAAAATTCCCCAAAAGTTCACAAGAATCACGTAAACAAATAATCTCTATAAATAGTTTCTAAAAGAAAAATAAAACTACTTTGAGATCATTTTTGGTCGCAGCAAAGAGAGCGTCGATGGGTAGCTTGTAGACTTGGAAGGCAGGCAACACGCTTTTTATGTCTATGGACGAATTATTTATCTGGCATTGATTATGATGTATTTAAATGAATGTAATTGTCTCTTAAACCACCCCAAGTCATCGGGTACCCAAAGCGCTATCTCTGAGCACTTTGTAAACAAAATAAAAAATACAGCATTAGATCCTATCCGATGGGAAGTGCTTCTCGTTATCATAGGACAGGACATCAACATCAACACCATTATATTAATAACTGTAGTGCACACACAGCGAAGGCCCTCCTACTCTTAAGAAAACTGCCAATGAAAAGTGCAAGTGAAAAGCAACAGTAAACCCAAACTCTGCGACATCAGTCTAAAATAGGAATAATAATAAAACATTAAATATTTACATTTATACGTAAACACTTCAGATATGCTATTTTAAGGACACTCGCATAATTTAATTTACTTCATAAATAAATAAACAAGAACATAAAAATTAACAGCCAACAAGGTTACGATTTGTTCCAGCACATAGAAGTAGCCTACATTTCTCCACACGATTGGCAGCCTGTAAAATCAGCTTGATTTATAACAAGCTTGCGAAAGATAACTATTTGTTTTATTTGATGTAGCCTAATGAGATCCAACCCAAGTCAAATCTCTCCATAACTAATTTTTGCCACAAACGTGCTCATATGATGTGGGATGTTGAACAGGATAGCTAATCTTTGAAAAGCTATCCAAACTACAGTAGCTATCAAAAACAACAAGCTTCAATTATTGCGACAGTCCACGTAAAATTTCGGTAGCTAATGTTTTATAGAAGGCCTAATTAAAAGACTTTCTCCCATCCCATTGTTCCGATTTCCCTTTTCGTAATTAGTGGGGACGGACAACAAAACATAGCCTATTCTGAAAGTAATTATAAAGTGTTACTAATTATCTCTCTCTCTCTTTTAATAGGCTATTTGTGTGAAAGCTGGAATATGCAACTTCTCAATGTCTATAAAAGTATTCTTTTTGTACATTTGTAGGGTTTTGTTATAAGGTACTGGTAAATGTTCGTTTAAACGTCCAAAACGTGATTAAGATAAGAAATGTAACATATAGCTAGGCGAAGTATTTCGATTTTTGACAGCTTTTTGTCGGGTGGAAGTGTTGGTAGCAGCTTTCTCAGCTCAGCGAACGCTACGTTGAACGCTTCCACTCGGATGCGCTCGCGCGTGGCATGCGCAGAACGGTATTTGGCAGTCGCGCGCCTCCTCCGTCTCTTCTCCTCTCTGGTGAGCGCGGCTGGCACGAGTGCACGAGTCTTGCCATCCTCGGCCTCTAAGGGCTCGTGGGCCACACACTCCACCTTCATGACGTTCAGACATTCCTCGTCCGGTTGTGTCCAGGTGAGGTCAGGATCCGTCTGATCGGGACTCAGCATCATTTTCAGATCCGTTTGATCAAGGCTTCAGTGGTGCACTGATTGTTAACTGCCCTGGTGAATTAGACACAAAATAATTTGTTTTTTTTTATAAATATAAATATTAATCTGTAGGCCTACATATTATAATATATTCAACAAATCCAACGGTTATATCTCATGAAATGACTAAATGACTAAATTATTGTAAACTTTAAAAACAGTTCAGTGGCTACTAAATGTTGGTGAATGGTTGTCAGTGTGCATTTTGCAATTTAGCTCACTCAGCACACATTACCCTCAGTAGATGATTATAAATATTCACCGGTTCCATGCAAAAGTTAATGGAAATCAAGTAGCCTATTGTCATAAAACCAAAGTCATAGCTGACCATCTGTCGCAAATGCAAATGCAAAGCCTATAGCTCCAGATGACACAAGGGTGCATGAATCTCAAGACATAGATTCAATCACAAGGAATATTTAAAAGAAAAAGAAAAAAGGTATAAGATGGTTGACTTGTTTAATGTGTATTTTGTATATTATATGTTCAGGATACTTTACACTGTAAAATGTCTAACCATTACAACTGAAAAAATTACATTTTAATTGCTGTTTTAAATTTTGAAAGAAAAAAAATCAAAGCAGTGCAAAGGTGACAACCTGCAGTGATTAGTTCTTTACACTTGTTTAACCATTTGAAATATGGAAGATCGAATTGAAATCCTTAAAAAAACGTGGAAATTATTTTGACAGGTTAAACGGATGAATACAAAGATGTTTTTATCATAAAAAGGTGTAGCCCTATCACTGTACAAAATTGTTTTGCAGAGCTGCTTTTTTATAGACTGTTGCTATAGCTAATGATTCAATATAATGGCATTTACAACATGAAGATGAGGGAAAAGTATAATCAACATTTTATGAAATTGATTTGAAACTCACCTCTGTTGATGATTAATTGGATGAGAATCAATTTATTCCCTCAAATCCCTTTTATCAAGTCTGTTTTCAGTCACTGATTCATGTTCATCTGTCCATTGCGCTTTCTGAATATTTATTTCAGCATCAGCAACAGCATACTTTAGTAATACTTTCCTCGTCACTAATTTCTCGCAGTCGGCAACGATGATTTGTGTTGATATATCATTAAATTTCCGTAAGCAGAGTTACAGAATGGATATAAATATCAGGACCGGTAACGCACGCTCGGAGATGTGTTGCCCTCTGACCCGTGTGTGGCTAACAATGGAAACGCGTCCTCAGATAAGATCGATTAGATATACGAAAGTATCGTCTCAGGCTGTCCTTTCTGTTTCCCGTGGATTAGGACAACATTGCTCCAGTCATCCTAACAGCCACGCGTGCTGGTCCTCGTGCCTCTGATGATTTGAGAGATAACATTCCGCTGGCTCCCTTTAAAGTCTCCCTCTCTCGCTCTCTTGCTCTCTCGCTCGCTCTTACAAATCATTCACTTTATGCACTTATCCACGACAGTCACACCTCCGTCCCACCACCTCTGTTCTCTCCCCTTCCACTCAGCGAGTTCTTTCTCGAACAGATTGAAAGGCGCGCCTGAGGCTAGAGCTGGACGCAAATGTTTGGCAGTAACGCATGGGTTGTACGCCTGTGTTAAAGTGGTGCAATTGTTTGTAAAACTTTTTGTAAAATTTTAGCTAAATTAAGTGGTAAGTTGTGATATTTTAAGAAAATACATTTTAGGGTGACGTTTTGAATGGCAGGAGTATCGCGAAGCCTATAGCTTTATTTAAATTCTTATACATTTTTATGACTTAAATTGAGAGACATATTTGAGGAAAATACTAACAAATTATCCGTAATACAACATGGATATTAAAATGAACTGTCACAAAGCAAGGCTATAAAGATAATTAAAATGGTGTAAATTTCAAAGGAAATTGGCATGTGATAGTATACGTGAAACTAAGTTTTAATCTAAAAACGATGGTTGGAAAAAGAAATGTTATTTTATTTTAAATGTTAGCTACCTGTTTACAAAGGTTTTTTTTTTTTACTTTGGCTCCAACTATTACATTTGTTTGCCTTAAATGATAGTATGAATTTCATGAAGATTATAATTTTAACAAAATCTGAGCCTGAAGTCACAATAATGATTTAAGCATTGATGGGCCACACACATAAATGTTTATTATTACTATTGGCATTTGTGGTACCACGAGGAGCCTTTAACATTCACGGACTCAAAAGGTTCTATATAGGGAAAAAAGTTTCTTCAGATTTTCACACACACACAAAAAAATGCTCTTTTAACTGTTTTCTGAAAGATTCTTTTTGGGGAACCAAAAATAATTATTTTATGGCATCACTGCAAAACCCCCTTTTGGAAGTTTTTTCTTTTTAAAAAGTATAGTACAAATATTCTTTGAGTAAACATCAACCCATGATCTTTCGAAGATAAATTCTTTAATTTTCCAGTAAAAAAAAAGAGTGTGAGAGAGAGAACGTTAGTAATGATTTGTTGTGAAGATTGTGTGATTACATGAGTAGAGATACGGCCTTAAAGTGATTTGGCAAAGATATTTCTCATGTAGATATTTCTCATTTCTCATAGAAAGATATTTCTCATAAAAGATTGGGGACAGGGGTGTTTAATCTATTGCCAAACTTCCTGTGAAAGACCTGTAAAGAGTATTTCACTCTATCATATCAATAGCAAATAGATCCAGCTAGTAAAGATCAGTAAAATTAATGTATAGTTCAATACTAAGTATGATGACTTTAATAGAAAATGAAATCATTGGAATTCTCCAGGATCCACAAATCATCCTCAGACTGATTATGTTTTAGACTATTATTGATCATGACTGATGAGATGTATTAAATTCCATTAAAACCTATTATTTCTGTCCTCTGTTTGTGAATAAAGTCAGCTGGTCCGTTATTTCCTGCAACACACCCCTCCCCTCCTCACACATACACATATAAATACACAGAGTCAAATGTGAGAAAGAGGCATATGGCTTCGAGTGTCACCCATCCCCCCTCTGCTGCCCTTTTTTGCCTGGTGCATGTGTTCAGATCTGGGCATTGCTTTGGGAAGGGGGCAAAGACCTCACTGACTGAATTAAGGTCTACTCTATGTGTGTGTGTGTGTGTGTGTGTGTGTGTTGGGGCAGCTGGCTGATGTTGCTGGAAGGATGGAAAGATGGATGGGTGGATGGAAAGATGGATGGAGGCAGGATGTCTGACCCAGGGCCAGTGGAGGGGTATGAAAATAGTAAGACACAGAGAAAGAGAAAAAACAGAGGGGAGGACATGGAGGTAGAGAAGTACTGGGACAATGGGATGGGATATTTTGACTGGAAAGAGTCAAGTGAAGATCATATGTGTTTTTGGCAATATTATGGCATGAATCTCTTTGTAAAGGCTTTGGTTTGTATAATTTGGTTTAGTCAGATTGTGCCGTCACTGAAGGAAACATGTGTTATCCTGTGTGCTTAGTTTTAGGAGGGCTGGTGGAGATCATAAGTATTGATCTCTGTTGTTCATGGTTAAAGAACAATGGATTGCAGCTCATTTCATGGCTTAATTCAGTCCGTCAATAAGAATACCTTCTGCCGGGCCAAGCTGTGAGGCATGTTTATTTAAATCACATAAAACAAATTTCCAATGCTTTATTGTGGTGTGTAGTGCAAAATATTCCCAATCTGCATCGTCTCCACATTTATCCCTTATGCATACAAAAAAAAAAAAAAAAATCAATAACACCAAGTATAGCTCATATAAACTGTTATTCATGTAGATATATTGACTAACTTACATTTTAGACTCAAAATAGGAAGATATTTTTTGTTCCACCAAAACAGTACTAAGCAGCTAGTGCACAATTAACTGTAATGCGACTCTGAACAACACACACAGGTGCTTCATTCCTTTATGAATCAGTGTTTTTGAAACAATCGGTTGAATCAATGACACCTTGACTTACTCCTAAAGACAGTCACTTGATTGGCATATCAATGTATTCTTCAAGAAAGAGTCAATTTACCACTAATGCACAGATTGACAGCCTGTATAAAAAGTCATAATTTATGTTGTACTGTATAAATTAATATGAAATAGCATATTAGCATACTTAAAAATATTTTTTCTCTAAATATGCCGTTCAGCCACACTCTTAAAAACAGTTCTTATGTGGCACATGTGGTTTTGTGAAGAACCTTTCACTTCCATGGAACCTTTCCATTCTACAAAAAGGTTCTTTATGGAAGAATGTTATTCAGAATTCTAAAATGTTTTTTATACTGAGAAAGAAGTGGTTCTTTTGAGAACTGTTCACTGAAATGTTCTTTGGGGAACCCAAAAGGGCATTGCTTCACATTTGAGAACTGGAACTAACTGTATAATGTGGGACTTATCTCTTATTATTTGGCATTCAGTGGAAATACTACACCTGATTAAGCAAATGTTTGCATGCCTGTTCATAGTACTATGGTGATCTCAATAGCTTGTCATGGAGGACAAATTCATTTAAATTGAATTTTAATTTAAGATAAGTACGTAACTTCTTTACTTTTAGGAGGCTGAATGCATTTGAACAAGGATTGCTATACCGAGGGTAGTCTAAACTCAGCTGCGTGACTGACCCAGGCACTGGATAGCACCCATTACAGCCCCAATGAGAGCCAGCTGCAGCTCATCAGCACAGGACACCTGAGCTCAGCCCTGCTTGGACATACTGCCCTTTACACACAATAACACTGGTGCACACAGAAGCACAATGTTATGTACATGCACATACATGCATAGGCTTCTCAAGGACACCATCTAATATGGTTTTAGGGGTTATTGTTGGCGTTAATCTGACAGGAGCACAAAGAGTTACTCTCCGAGACAGAGAGACGAGAAAGATGAGCGATGGCATATATTTTCTTCTTTCTCACCTCTCCAGGGTGAGCCCAGATCAGAACACCTCCTCCTCCCCCATGAATTGGGATCAGGTGGGGATCAGCTGGACCTTCAAGAAGGGGGGCAGAGGGTTTATGTGTGTGTGTGTGTGTGTGTGTGTGTGTGTGTTTTGGTAGTGGTGCTGATGAGCAGAGGACGGTAGGGTGCCAGGCCGGCCGGGGGCCAATGTTGCACCTGTGAGAGATCCTGGAGGCAAATCTGGTTATAGATGCATGGATATGATTGGAAAGGTCCATCTCTGCACCTGCACAGAGAAGATTGAAGAGGTTGACAGGCCCAGAAATCAAAAACAGCAACAACCTAACTTTGGCTTTCATGATACATCTAAGATGTGCTGGATGTGTGGCTGCACTCCTGGGCGGGAAGAACCAATTGGTCAGTCCTTTCCCCCCAAGAAAAATCTTTGAGGTGTAAATAACTGAGACAAAGAGGGAGTTAAGAGAGTACCCAACATTGTTCTCCCTTTTTGCTTTTCTCTGTCTCTCTCTTTTTCCCTCCCACTTCGTCTCCAGGGACTGTTCCAGCCTGGCTTGAACTGGACACCATCTGCTATAATGTGACAGAATGGAACCCCCAAATACTTTCATTTAATTCTGCTTTGTGAGTGTGAGTGTTTGTTTGTGTGCACATGAGAAGAAAGCTATTATGTTTTTTTTTTTAATGCAGCATTGCTTTTGTAAATAGTGTACATTGTATACATACTTGTATACATCCCCATATAAGCACATGTACACTAAAGGAGTGTGGGTCATGTCTGCACCCAGAGTTTGTTCCCTTGGGTACTTTGTTGAATTTAAAGACCATCTGTTTTTCTCTAACAAGCTTTCTCTTTTTCTTTTTGTAATTTAGCAATGTTTTTGTGTGTTTTGTTTGTTCAAAGTGTGTGTGATTAAATTAAAGTGTTTGCTTTTACAGGCCTCTAATATTATAAGAAATGTGAAAGAATCAGCACCATGGACAGTGCTGGAGAACCATATGCGCAGGCATTGCCATAATGAAAGGATTAGTTTTGTTTATTTATTTATTTTTTTACAGAGGTCTGTGAATGCATGTGCTGAACTTCTTAGGAGCACAATAGGAAGTATCAGATTTCACTGAACATTAAGTAGGCATGAATCCTGTTTAATATGAAAGAGTAAAGCCACGAAGCACTTGTGAAACTCAATTTCTAACCCTTATGGTGGTTTTGCAAATGCAAATTATTTTCTATTAAATGCTAATTATTCAATTGAATAATTTATTAGCTTCAAAGCTGCTAGAGGGTATGATGGGAAACTGACGAAAGCATTTAAAAAATGTGTCTGATAAAATGTCATACTATTGTATTCTAAAGTCAGAGCATGCTTCTGCTATACACAGTTGTTTGATATTATATTCAATAAAGAGAGAAAACAGAATGAAAATGAAAGATGTTAAACTTGCGTTTTAGATGTAGCTTTGTCATTAGCATGTTTAGAGTTAGACAGTTCTGGGTTTTTTTTTTTAATATCCCATCAGAGCCTAATCTACGAGATGAATTACTGAGGATCACTTTTTCACCCCTACATAACCTACATAAAGGCAGTGTTTTGTCTTAGTTGTTGCTCTACGATCAAGATTGATCTCTCCATTGAAAGCTCAACACTCCACCTACCACCAACAGGACTGCTCTCTCATTACACCTACTATATTACAAAAAATCTTACAGACCACCAAACATTTGACCAGTAATGTACATATTTGTACATTATCTACTTACTGCATGTAGAATGCATGCGTTATTCATATACAATCTACAGAAAACACAAACTCTGGTCACCATCGACTGTAATATTCTTCCCTGTGTTTGAAATATGACTGTATCCTATCGATCGGATGTCGTATCACGGTGACTAGTCTACGAGAGAGAGAATACAGCCTTGAAAAAAGTGAACTGAAGGAAAAACAACTGCAATGGTCATAGTGAGAAACTAGCAGACAGAGTGAAAGGTGATGCAAGGACAGATCGGTATTATTTTAAAGCAAAGTGACAGATTCTTACAAGCACATACATGTGTCTGTGCCTCACTACCTGTGTTATTGTTAAGTGTTTGATGTGGACTTGGCCTCATCTTCTTTGTCCATGAGACTCTATTACTTTTCTCTCTGCATTCACATCATGTCTCGTCTCTGTCATGCCTGTGCGGCCGTGTGTGTTTGTGGATGATGGGAGTGGAGTGGACACATGGATACGAGGAACTGGTGCCTTGCCTGAGGAGAGCTGTAATAGCAGCTGCCAGTGTGACTATCTATCTATCTATCTATCTATCTATCTATCTATCTATCTATCTATCTATCTATCTATCTATCTATCTATCTATCTATCTATCTATCTATCTATCTGTCTGTCTGTCTGTCTGTCTGTCTGTCTGTCTGTCTGTCTGTCTGTCTGTCTGTCTGTCTGCCTGCCTGCCTGCCTGCCTGCCTGCCTGCCTGCCTGCCTGCCTGCCTGCCCATCTATCTATCTATCTATCTATCTATCTATCTATCTATCTATCTATCTATCTATCTATCTATCTATCTATCTATCTATCTATCTATCTATCTATCTATCTATCTATCTATCTATCTGTCTGTCTGTCTGTCTGTCTGTCTGTCTGTCTGTCTGTCTGCCTGCCTGCCTGCCTGCCTGCCTGCCTGCCTGCCTGCCTGCCCATCTATCTATCTATCTATCTATCTATCTATCTATCTATCTATCTATCTATCTATCTATCTATCTATCTATCTATCTATCTATCTATCTATCTATCTATCTATCTATCTATCTATCTATCTATCTATCTATCTATCTATCTATCTATCTGTCTGTCTGTATATCTGTCTGTCTGTCTGTCTGTCTGCCCATTCATTGATTTTTCTTTCTTTCTTTCTTTCGTTCTTTCTTTCTTTCGTTCTTTCTTTCTTTCTTTCTTTCTTTCTTTCTTTCTTTCTTTCTTTCTTTCTTTCTTTCTTTCTTTCTTTCTTTCTTTCTTTTTCATTTGGCTCTTTCACCTAAAAAAAATCACACTATTTCCCTTGGGCCTTTCCTCTACGACCATAATCATCCCTATAATGAAGAGTGGCAATCCCTATGATGAAGGCCCTTCCCCCCCTTTCTCTCCTCTTTCTCTCCCCAACCCCAATTTTACTGTCTGTCCACTTTTTTTTATACAGGTGACTGGGTGTTTTGATTGGGTGCTGCTGGTTCTATTTTGCAATATAATATGGATCAGCTGTCACGTGATTGGTTTTTGCACTGGCCTGGAGTATCTTTTCTACTTTTACATGGCTATTTCCCTGTAGTTTAGACCCCCTCGAGGGATGTGCCATAACTGAAACACTGTGTGAGTGTGTGTTTTTTATGTATTTATGATGGACATATATGAGTCTTGTTTTCTTTTTGTCTCTGAGGGGACAGGTTGCTGTGGTAATGATGCCTAAGGGACAGGGGCAAGATGTAAATTGGGTGATCATCACAGAATGTAAAGTGAAATCTACAGTGTATCACGGGAGAAAGAGTAAGAGAGACAGACAGAGTGAAAAAAGAGAGGGGTCATGTCCTGCAGGCGCTCAGGGTCTAAGATGCTGAATTTCCCAGATGAAAGAGAAAACAGGGCCTGTGTTTTTTGTGCGAGTGTGTTTGTGTGCCTATGATACAGTCAGACTATACAGCATGTCTGGACATGACTGCTCAAAGTCCATAAACTTAATTGGCTCTCTCTTGAGATTATGACTGCTGGTTAATTGGAAAAACACCCTCACTTGCATTTATACCTATTTATTTCCTCAGAAAAACAAAACAAAAAAAAACAATTGTTAACCATATTTATAAATGCTTAATTAAAATAAACAATTGAATATAAATACTTAGAAAAAGGTAAAAAAAAAAGAAGAAGACCGAAATCCATTCTATTAGATGCAATATTATATGTCAATTTTTTTCTTTATTTTCCCTTGTAAAACATTTTTATTTACCGCTTTCACTTATATATAAATATATATACAATTATTAAATAACAATATAAAAAATAGCAGTGGACTTCAGCTTGCATGTTTGGGAAGCTTTTTTATTCTCGGAGGCTGCAGGCAAAATGTGTACTTATAACAAAGAAACTGCAATTTCTGGCATAACTAAACATGCACCAGTGGATATGAACAGCACCAAATACTGTAATGCATTTTTTGAGAGGGGAGAAACGGGAAGAGGAAAGGAATATAAAAACTATACATTTTTACTTGCACGTGTTAAAGTACTGGCATGATTTTAATCGGATAGAAATATGATTATTTTCAGTGGACATTGGAAATAAAGTATTAGACAACATAACCATATTGTCATGTAAAAAATGGCACATATAACAACACACATATTTAAATCTGTCTCATTTCATCTACAGAAATGTCAGCAAGAGAAGATTGTCGTGAAGGGGAAAGGTCATTTCTGTGTACTTACTTTTCTCTCCCACACTCTGTTTCTTTTTTCTTAAGCAGCCAATGATATCTCAATGTTTAATTTTTTTCTTCATCCTCTTCCTGAGTTTGTCCAGTTGCCAGGTAACCCTGGGTCACATCTGGGGTCTAAATCGAGCACTTTCTCTTCCTAGTTATCAGAGAGCAGGGCTGTAATTTATTAGTTTGATAAAAAAGAGAAAGGTATTATACAGCACCGCCAATCTCCACAGAGCTTGTTTGGAATTCATGCCTTATCCCATTTCCGGTGCATTCCTTGCGGCATCTCTGAGCCATTCATCTTCAAATTGACCACCTGAGCCAGGTTTCTGCATATTCAGTTGGAAGAAAGCACACTAGGCTTGGACAGCCAGCCCTGTAGATTCAACATGTGCTGTAGCTTAATGGAATTAGGGTTTTTAAAGGGATTTTTGAGGCAATTTTTTATTTATTTATTTAATCAATATATTATGTCTGCGATCGACACTGAAGCCTATTTCTGCCGCAAAAAAATGTATACAATACAATACAATAAAAAATAAATAATAATGATAAGAAAAAAAATAATGCTTTGGTAAATCATAATTATGACATATAAGGTTGAAATTATGACATAAAAAAGTACAAATTATTTATGCCATAACTATGACTTTGTCAAGATTATGAATGCTATATAATTAAGTCTTTTTAATTAGCTTTTTAATCACATAATTTCTTTTTTTATGTCATAATTGTCACTTTGTAGGTCATATTTATAACTTTTTAGCTCATAATTTAGAAATTTTTTACTTATGTGATAGCTATGAACTTAATTGTCGTAATTATGATTTTTTTTTGGATAATAATTAACTTTTTAATCACGCAATATTCACTGATTCGTTTTATCTAAATTTTGTCATAATAATAGCTTTTTATCTGTTTCAGCTTGTCTTTATGTCTTAATTATGACTTTCATGTCACATTATGTATTTTTTTACCTTAATTTTGTCATAACTATGACTTTTTGTCTGAATATTTCAACTTGTCTTATGATGTCATAATTGACTTTTTATGTCATAATTATAACACTCTGTCATAACTGTGATTTACCAACGCATATTTTTTGTTTTCGTATGTGGTAGAAATACTGTATGCTTCCATAGAGAGGAGCCACACTTGCCCAGAAAGAAAAATAAACTGCCAGAGGGTGTTGCCAAAATGGCTGCAGAGTGGACTGACTTGCTTTAATAGATGGGGACTTTAAAATTAAAATGATATCACCAACAGTTGTCACCATAAATCGCCAACTTTCATTGAAAATGAATGACTTCCGGCCGTTTGGTCAGCGCAAATGGCCGTATGTGTAGATGCTCCTTGAAAGAGTGCCAGGGATCTGGAAGCAGTATGGTTGTGAAATGCCAGAAAGCCACATACTCTGGCATTTGGGAAGGTGCACAGATGCAATCTGTGAGTGTTGAAGGTGACAGACAGCCAAGAAGAGAAGCGCAGGGATTTGTTTAAAAGCTTCTGTCATCCTCCCCTGAGTGTCAGATACGTGTCCCTGCTTAAATAATTAATTACTGGGAAATGCCGTGGAACAAGTTATACATAACAAACCCCACAATCCACCACAAAGTGCAAACAAGCAGACAAACATCTTATATGATAACGTTCGTGCACCATCATATGGTAAAACTGTTCTTTAGTGAGACCAAGTCCAGAAAAGTTATTTCCTGTCTTAGCAGCAGATGCACATCCGCAAACTTGCCAATCAGTTCAGAACTACACATATATAAATGAAATTATAGAACATATTACACCTCCAAAGCTGTGTGTATGCTGCGTAAAATTCATTTTGAAGCATTTGCACACCTGCTCCTTTGTGGCTCTGGCTGCTGTTATGATCACAACTTGCAATTGGCTATTTATAGAGATCTCCTGCTCCAATCTGAGGAGCAGATGATGCATCTATCACAAAGAGGTGTTTATGAAGAGGGTTAACCGTCCCAGGTCCCCAGTATAAGTGGCGCTTGAATTGATGTCCCTAGCTGTGAATTAGGACACACTAAACTGACAGGTTTCCAATGATTATGGCAATACTTTGATTAGAGAGAAAGATAAACAAAAAATAAACGCACCTGTATTTTCACAGGAGAAGTGCGACCGAGTCCCGCGAGACCTGTAAAATGGACGCCCAGTTTCCACCTCAAGGCAATTATGTGCCATCTGCTCTAGTCTGTGTCTGTTTTTCAGGTTGTTGATGTAGAATTACGCGCTTTAAATTGACATAATCCATGACAGATTGTGATTGGCGGCCGCAGAATTAATCATATGGCTAAAGCGAGGGGTCAGTTACTTTCAAAGAGTAAAACGAACACCTGGATTGCATACCATCAGCCAAGACTGAAGACACAACATGAACATGACGCTATCTATTATTTCTATTCTATGGACAGGTTGGGAAATTTTTCTTGTTTGACATTCTTTTCCATGGTTTTGCGTCTTCTGTTGTAATTGTAGTTTTATTGGATATCAAGCCTCCTTTGGCAGTGAACATCTGGGCATCTACAGCAATAACGGCAACATTTACGCTTGTATCTCAAACACCTGCGAAATCTCACTGAGATGTATGAACATATTGAATTTATCTCATTTGAATATGTAATTTTTTCCTCTTTGGTGCGGGAAGAAGTACAAATCGATTTTTATTGTTATATTATAAATGCTGTTGTTGTTCAAAAGTCATTCATTACATAAGGAATCCTAAGAATGAATTCTAACATATTCCACCTTATTTTGTTTGCTTATTTTTTTTTCGCAAAACTTCTGATTTATTAGCCACTATAGGCTGAACTAGAAGAATAAAGTGCAGTAAACTTTAAAGCTATTTGAAAACCACTGTGTTTATGGTGGTGATAATAATTTAAATTCACAGGATAACATATCAGTTTGCAATACAAAGAATCTTAACAGGTAAATTAACTGGAAGCAAATGAAACCAGAAGCCTTTCCCATTCAAGTTACGAATGATTGTGTCTCTTCTTACATTAAACACAAAGCAGATAGTTATTATAAATTTTCTGATAATCCATTTATTTGAATGATTTATTTTGCTGTTTTTCAGCTAGATGAGAAATAAAGCCTCTTATTTTTCTTTTTTTTTTTGCATTCGAGACAAACCTGAGGACAACGGCGATCACCACTAGTGGGTAACACTATACACCCAGTGGTAGGCCCAGTAATTTGCTACCACAGCAGGACCCGGTGCAAAAATGTAGTTGAGACAGGCCCTGATACACCACCACCACACAGAGAGACAAACAGAGAGAAGAAGCTGTTTCTGTATTCAATATTACTTGAATTGTTATTAAGCAAGATAAGACATGCACATGCTCTGAGATGTGTTCAAAACAAACACACTTACTCTCTGAGGATTTCATCAGAGTGTCAGACTCCAAAGCAGGAGTGGGAGAGTGGGTTTTCACTTTGGCGCCAATTCATGGACCAAGTTCAAAATCATGACAATTCTAACAATGTAAAAGGATAAGCCTATATTTAGGCATGCATTATAGTTTGGTTGAGCCAATGTGAATTGGTATTCTTCATTTTTTGCTTAATTGAAGAAGATCATTACCAGACTTACTCAATTAAGATTGAGATGATTATAAACTGCACTGCAGTATATTGATTGCTGACAGCAGATTTCCTGTTCGAATGGAGTTTGCAGTCACAGATGCACACTGAGCAAAGATAAACAGCACTGAATCCACAGAATCAAGACTTCCTACATTCTTGTAATTTTCTTTACCAAAACACAAGAGTGTGGTAAGGAGACTAACAAATAATGAATTCTGCATGGCAGGAAAATTCATACTATGAAAACCAGGCCTGGCAACAGCTCAGTTGGGCCACAGGAATCTTTGGGTGGACTATAAAGTTGCTGGATTTCTCTCTATTGTTCCTCTGTGGAGTTGTTTTGGAATTAAGAAAAACAACCTATAGTTAATCTTAATAGCACAGCTGTATGAGGCATTTACCTTCAATCTGACTTCCCTTCCTCTGGTAACTGTGAAAGTGGAGTATGTGCTGCCACCCAGCGTCTCGATAGAGTTTCACATCTACAACTAAACGCTAACAGTGGCGATATATATATATATGGTGGTGGTATATATATAAACTATTATCTTTTTGTTAAATGAAAAAAAAATACTCTCAAAGTGTAATTAACTTTCCTTTAATGTATCTCATAAATCTGCACTCATAACAGTACAGATCTGTATCTACAAGCCACAATTTAATTACATTAATGACACTATTCAAACGTGTTTTAAAATGTTTTTGAAAGTCTTTTCTGCTCATCAAGGCTGCATTTATTTGATCAAATACAAAGTAATATTCTGCAATATTATTACAATTCAAAATAACTGTTGTAATATATTTAAAAATGTAGGTTAATTTATTCCAGGGATAGAAAGTGGATTTTTTTTTTAGCAAAATTATTTGTTTGAATTAATAGAAATCTTTTGTAACATTCTAAATGGCTTTACTGTCACTTTTGATCATTTTAATGAATCCATGATTTATATATGTACCCCAACCATTAAAACGGTATATTTTACATATATTTGAATATTTTACAAATATCATCTACTTACATTTAATCTCTTTTCTGATCCTTTGTTTCTGTCTTTATTTGCTCTTCCCCTGTCTCTTCTTTCTCCTTATCACTTTTCTGATTCCCTCCTGCATTCTTCTCCTTTTCTCCCAGGCTTTCCTCTCCTCCATCACCTTCTCCTCTCTCTCCTTCCACTACTGTCTCCTCTTCATCTTCCTTCTCCCCTTCCCCTTCCCCTTCCCCTTTCCCATCCCCAATCTCCCTCTCTTTTACTTTTTCCCGCTCTTCTATTTCTCCCTGTGCACCCTCGGCCACAATGCCTTCCCATCCTTTGGTCTGCAGTTCCAGTTGTTCCACTCTTTGCATCATTTTCCGGGCACTAGACTCCAGTTCAGCTATCAGCCGAGCCAGTTTGGTCTGCAGGGCCTCTAGGCTGGCCTCTAAGCGCTTCACCTTGTCCTCCGTTTTCTCCACCTCTCCCTCCCGTTCGTCTGTCTCTTCCAGCATCCCCATCTTTGTCAGGATCTGATGACCCTTCTCCTCCAACAGGCGTTTGGCTGCAGGGTACTCAAGTAGTGTTTCAGTCAGGTCCTCTTTCGATAGGCTGAAGAGATCTGAGTAACCAATGCTGCGAATGTTGGCTGTTCGTCTATTTCCTGATTTGTTACCTGTACATTAATGAGAATTTGTCATATATGGTGATTCATTATGTGTTTACAGCTAAATACAGCTAAATATTGTTTTATACAACAAAAGCAGATGGTGTTTTTCCATCCACACAAAGGTCTCCGTAGCAAAATTATATTGCATAACACAACCACAAACGACAGAAGAAGTCAATTCTTATATTTACAAAACAATTAAAAGCATTTTAGTTGTTGTTGTGGATGGAAATTATAAAAAATGTTGCCATTGCCATGATGATGGATAATACTGTATGTTGTTTTTGAATATAAAGAATGCAGTTATACTTTATGTATTGAATACTTTACTCATCTTTATCATTTCCTACCTTTGATGTTCAAGATACTGATTTCTCCAAAGAAGTTTCCTTCCCCCAGAACAGCAAAATGAGTAACTCCATCATCTGCAACCACTGCCAGCTTCCCCTCTTTAATGATATACATCTCATGACCTACATCTCCCTTCTTGCATACATACTCTCCTGGGCTATACACCTAAACAGCATAGCAATGATTAGTGTATGTTTTGGAAAATATGCTAACAAATGATACCATATGATAATAACAACATTATAAATATAACATTGCTGAGGTAAAGTATAAGTCTCAGTTCAACTGGCTCTAGTGTTAGACTTAATCCTGTCCAGGTGTGCCACCTGTTTTCTAACCTGCGGGGTGAGTTTTAGTACCAGCTGCTCCAACAGACTGGTCTCACAGTTCTGAAAGATGGTGACTTTGGACAGAGTGGGCAGATGCACACTCACTGCAATTGCTGTCTGAAGTGTGATTGGAAGATGCTGAAGAATCTCATTCTCCCGTGTGATCTTTCTGTTCCAGACACATGAGAAGATTTGGTAGGAACAAACATTTAGATGATATTAATAATGGGAGAGGAACAGCTTTAAGGGATTTAATGGCATGTCATAAAAGAAAATGGCTAAAACTAGTTCTGAGAAAAGCTAGCATGTTTTTTTTTTCAGTTGCCATTTAATGTAATATTTTGCTTTATTTTGCAGTTTAGCAATCTTTTACATTTACACTGCTTTTCAAAGTTTGGATAGGACTTGGAAGAACTCTCACCAATTGCATCTATTTGATCAAAAATACAGTAAAAAGTTAACATTGTGAATTATTATTATTTAAAATAATATTTTGAATTTAATTTTCATGATTACATTTTTAAAGAGCATTTTTTAGTTTTTTGTAACAAAATATTTACTGTGACTTTTGGTCAATTTAATGCATTTTGCTGAATAAAAGTATTAATTTCTTAAAATATCTCACTGACACCAAATCTTTGAATGGTAATGTACCCTAAAGTAGTATTTAAAATACATTTATTTCATACTAAGAATAGTTCAAATCTATTAACATATTTACT
Source organism: Carassius carassius (assembly GCF_963082965.1). Classification (NCBI taxonomy): domain Eukaryota; kingdom Metazoa; phylum Chordata; class Actinopteri; order Cypriniformes; family Cyprinidae; genus Carassius; species Carassius carassius. Next base: position 20,110,792 of record NC_081773.1, on the reverse strand, counting down.
TGGCATCGCTTGAGACTTACTGATATAAAAATGATAATGAATCTTTATTTGAAGTACTATTTGTGTACAATGCACATTTCTGGATATTATGCCTAAAATGTGTTTTGTAACACCATTGATGAGGACTGTATGATCTTTGAATAATATCAGTCTTTAAATGCAAGATATTTAAAGTGTACTATAGTTGGAATAGTTCCACTTCAGCAAAATCAGATATACAGATATACTCAGTATATCTTAAGTTGGACTTCAGCACTACTTCTGCACAATTAAAGTGCATTAAGTACAAAATTAGTTGTTCCATTTTAGCAGACTTTTAGTACACCAGTTTAGTATACCACAATTACAACTGCAGAGTAGCCTTTTTTTAAGCACAATGTAGTATACTTAGCATAAAATAAATGTATTTCAAATACATTTTAATATTCCAGCAAACCCATCGTTTCATCACAATTTCACCATCAAGTTAGGCACATCAACCATAACTCCTTCAAAAACAGCTAGAAGCCTTGGAGTTATGATTGATGATCAGCTGACTTTCTCAGACCACATTGCTAAAACTGTTCGATCCTGCAGATTTGCTTTATTCAACATCAAGAAGATCAAGCCCTTTCTTTCAGAACATGCTGCACAACTCCTTGTTCAAGCTCTTGTTCTGTCCAGGCTGGACTATTGCAATGCTCTCTTGGCAGGTCTTCCAGCCAGTTCTATAAAACCTTTACAATTAATCCAGAACGCGGCAGCAAGATTAATTTTTTATGAGCCAAAAAGAATACATGTCACACCTCTGTTTATCAATTTGCACTGGCTTCCAATAGCTGCTCGCATAAAATTCAACGCATTGATGTTTCCCTACAAAACTATCACTCTGCACCCATTACCTTAATCTCTTACTTCAGACTTATGTGCCCTCTAGAAACTTGCGTTCTGCAAGTGAACGTCGCTTGATTGTGCCATCCCAAAGGAGCACAAAATCACTTTTACGGACTTTCAAAATTAAATGTTCCCTCCTGGTGGAATGACCTCTCCAACTCAATCCGAGCAGCTGAGTCCTTCGCCATCTTCAAGAATCGGCTTAAAACCCATTTCTTCCATCTTTATTTGACCCTCTAACTTTAACACTCACTATTCTAATTATATTCCTAAAAAAAAATAATCTAACTACCTTTCTAATCTTTTTGTATTCTATTTTATTTTCATTTATAATGCAATTGTGTGTGTCTGTGTGTGTGTGAAGACCTCTAACACTAGCTTGCTCTATTCTTTTTTTTATTCTATATGTTTTCTCTTTATTTATTATATTATTTAAAAGCCCATGCTACGTGTACTGTGTTAACCTAACTGAGACTTGTTATAGCACTTATATATCATTGCTCTTTTTGTTGTTTTTGATTGCTTCCACTTTCCTTATTTGTAAGTCGCTTTGGATAAAGGCGTCTGCTAAATGAATAAATGTAAATGTAATATATTTATTTTTCACTAAATCTGATGTTGCTTGAGTGTCTTTAAATTCTGCTGTTTGTGATTTTGCCAGTCAGACTTTTGTTGATCCTGGAAACAACATTACTGTCCAATAACATAGACCTAACTCTATCCCTACCCCTAAACCTAACCCTAACCATAATTTATCACAAAAATCAGAGGGAAATGGTAGCTGAATAACAGGGGTGGTTGATTGGGATGTTGTTCCAGGAACATGTTTCTTGGTGAAATCACATTCACCCACACACTATAAAGGAAAGACCCACTTGTTGATGTGGAGATGCTGGTACCAGTCGTTGACGCGTTTCTGCAGCTCTTTGCTGATGCGCCGGCTGCGTAGGTAACCCTTCACCAGCTCATGATTGGGGAAAAATACGTTGTCACGATCACGCAAGCTTGATATCACGTCCCCCATGCTCCCCACGACAGAAGCAAACACTAGCACGGCGATCAACATGTCTGCGACTAAAAACAGATACTCTTCTTCGCGTTCAGGCGGCGGAGTGTCACCCACTGTGGTGAGGATGAGAGTGGAGAACCAGAAGCAGTAGAAGTACTGGCGTCTCGTGGCAGCAAAGTCCGGGTCAGAGATGTTGGGATAGACCCAGGGATCCGCACCAAAGCCTATGTAATTAGACAGAGAGAAGTAGACGCAGGCGTTCCAGTGGATGAGCACGAAAATATACAGCATGAGTTTGGCGACGCGGAAGGTGTTTGGATATGATGTGCGCGTTTCCATGCGGTCCAGGGCCTCGTTCATACGGCCCGTTCGCAGGAAGCGGTTGACCCGAACTAGAGGTGTGTGGATCCCCAGATTCAGGTAGAGTAGATCAGTGGGCAACAGGGAGGCAATGTCCCACTTGAATCGAGAAGAGCGCATGTAACGCTTTTTTAAAAGGGACAAGTCTCGCACCAGGATCCCCTGCTCCAGAAAAGCTGTAAAACAGGAAGGCCTTTTATTATTTATATTGTGTCTTGAGGTTTTCCAGTGGCGATCTGAGGAATCACAAATGGTGCATCAAGTTCCTTTTCATTTATAAAGTGACAAAAATGTGAAGTCATTCAAGCAAACTTGAAAATTAAATAAGTACATTCAGACTGATAGGACAAACAAATAAAGCAACAAGATGCACACTTACCTGTGCGAAACCCAATAACTGTGTCAAGCACATAGAACAAGTCACAAATATAATCCAAGGTAAGCCATGTTGCCACAAACTTCTCCTCAATTGCATAGAAGCATGTCCTTTGAACAATACACAGATATTTGAACAATTTTTCATACCTATGTTGACTTAATGTAGCAAATGAACTACTGTTAGGACTCTGCAAATTTGATGTTATTTTAAGAACTAATATATTAGTGTCTTTGTTAATGTTCTCAAATCAGTTATACAAAATTTTTCTAAAATGCTGTAAAAAATAAATAAGTGATTTATTAAATCATATACAGATGTAGTAAAACCAGTAAAATCAGTAAAACCTCAGTGTTTTCCTACCTGAATATTATGATGACCCAATTGTAGCAGATAGGGAGTATCATAATTTGTAACCATGTATAATAAAACTCTTCAGATGGATCAATTATCCATTCCTTCCAGCTGAAAGATTACAAAATTTTGTGTTAGTGTTTTTTTGTATAGTGTACTTTTTTTTTTTAACCAAACCCCTTAAAATGACAAACAACTGTAATTGTGTGTACGTGTGTGTATTTGGAGCATTGCTGTCAAACTTAAAACTCATCAAATTCTTTACAGTATAATATAACAGTAACAAATTTGACAACTAAACATTTGAACTAAAACTCACTTAAATTTTGTAGTCTCATCTTTCTTCCTCTCTTTTGGTTCTTGTTCCTTATTCTCTTCCTCTTCACCATTCTTGTTCATGCGTTGCCATGTGAAAAGCCTTTTCCAGCGATTCATGTTCATATTTAGTATTTACCAAGAATATATGAAGCTAAGCAAGTTTATAACAACATTACAAAACAGATGAAGAAAACACAACCATTGTTTGACCACATAGCTGTGCCATCATAACAACAAGCAGCCCCACCCATATAACACAGGTATTATGTGATGCTTATTGCCATGACACCATTCCTCTGGGGGGCGGGACAGGTAAGCAGGTTCTTCCTGGCTCAGCAATCTGTGTGAACCAATCAGATTTCTGAAAACTCAAAACTGAAATGGACAAAAGTTAAAAAGATCCATCAAGTGTCTAAAACCTAAATCTTTCAGCTTACAAACTAAAAATAAAAATAGCTATATTATGTCTGAATACTATAATATATGCAGTGTAAGCATAGTATTTTTTTTTTTCAGTGTACTGTATTGGTATCAGACAGGAAAAATACATCATATTGCCACTCGGCAATGTACAGCGGTGGACGCATTTTTATCCACCACGTGGCCAAGTCATGAATATTAATTACGCACCGTGTCTGGTCGCCTCTTAAAGGTTACAAACCAACGCTACGTCATCACAATCTTATAAATATTCATGCACCACTTTATCAATTCTCCAATTTTCCCGGCGGTGGCGCTCCGAGCAAAACAAAAGACTTCTCGGGTTGGTCGCCACCCTCCGGCGTAACGTCACAGCGTCCCGTGCGCGTGGGTGTGTCCGTGGAATCTGAGGAGAAAGATGGCTGCGGGACGAAGGGAGAGGTTGACAAATCTGAGATTCGCTGTTTGAGTATAGACAGGTTACGGCGGAGGACGAAGCGGAAAAGAACACTCGCTTGCGTAAGTGTTTTTTTGCTCAGGTTTTAACTGTCGAATCGCGCTGTGTGGTCTCGTCACCGTTCGTTGTTTCCCGCTCGGCTAGCGAGCTCAACGGACAGCGTCAAATTAGATCTGACCCGCTGCGAGCTCACTGTGCGGCTAACGGTGAAACTCTACACAGATGAGACGAGAAAAACATCACTGGCAGTGGAAGAAAATATACGTAAACTATACACTATAAGCCATGCTAATGTTGAAAGCGTCAAGAATTAGGTTTGATTTGTGTTATCCACTTGACATAACCACACAGAATAACGGTTCTTAACCGCTCGGTTTCTAGTTATACGTTATGTGTTTAAAACGACACATCACTGCGTGGGAATGTGTAGCGTGACACATAAGTAACGTTCTCGTACTGAAAGTATGAACTTCAATACATGATTGGTAGCTGGTTAGGTATTTGTAGGTCAGCTTCTTGGTATGAACAATTAACGTTAAAGCGATTTTGTTTTAAGTCAGCGTCAGCTAAACGAATAAATGAATAAGTGGCCCTTGACCTTCATGATTATTGTAAATGGTGTGGTGATTCCAGTTTTAACCTCTAAAATGTTTCTGTTGTCATAAATGTTGAACCATAGGCTTCAAAATGACTTACTTTGTTGTGTAACCTGAGTAAGTTGCTCAACACTTGGCTGTGGGGCAGGTCATAATTATGGTGCATTATTTCAATACAAATCGTATATAATCACGTGGTCTGTCCTTTGTAACTAACCTGTTTTTAAATGAGTCAAACCTTAAGTCTGATTATGATAGTTTATTCCCTCGGATGTGATTTGTGGTTGAAAACAATCTCACGAATATGATTATGGCTACAACACTGGGTGGCAGCAAGGGAAGTTGCTCCTTTGAGTTGGAATGTGTCAATCATATAAAAGCCTGTTGAGCATTTTATGAAGACTATGCATGAAGTCACTGTATTTATCAATAAATGTGAGAGTAGACAGTCTTCCTGATCCCTGGATTGATCATATGCTCTCTTTTTTTAATAGGATAAAACGGCAGGTTTTGAGTGGACATTAAGTTTTTGAGAGGTCTGCAGAAAAGTAATGATGCTCTAGTAGGTTCTCAGCCTTATTTCTGTTGATAGTGTATTAAATGTTTAACATGTTTAAGCTTAGTATTTCATTATTCCAGGTGTAGGTAGGGATGGGTATCGTTAAGGTTTTAACAGTATTACTACTCTTACCGATACTGCTTACCGGTCCGGTGCTTTAACTGTATTCTTATCGGTACTTTGTTTTGTGTTACTTTGTGTTGTGTTAGGCAGTCAAAAACTTTGCATTTCTCTGTCTGCACATAATGCACATTTGAAAGATGCTTTGACGGATTGCTTGTGTTTCCACCCTTACATGAAAAATTTTGTTGCACTTATGACAACCAGCGTTGTCTGCATCCACTCTAGTGAAGTATAACCACACTTTGGAACGTTTTGCTGTCTCCGCCATCGTCACTCTTTGTATTAAGCAGGAGTTTTCGTACTGTAAGGGGCCGTTCACATATCGCGTCTAAAAACGCGTGGAAAACGCTAGGCACACCGCTTTCTGATTTTTTTTCCCCAAAGCCTTCGGGCACTTGCGCTCCTGAGGAGTCTGCGGTTGCTAAGCAACCACGACCTGCTCTCTCCATGAAGACGCGGAAATTTCAGCAATGGATAAATGGATTTGCAGCACTAAAAACTGCTTGCAGTAGCTCTGCTACTAAATTAATTTAAAAATCCACATACAGCGATCAGCTGTTCCTTCATCTTGGCTGAGCTTTCAACGTTGTTACGGAAAAGGTGAGGAAGTTACATGACCTGCGGTGCGCTTGCGGCATTCTGAAAAGTTGAGATGTTTATAACTCGATGCTGTGCGGACACGCCTGGAAAAAACTAGCTCGTCGCACCGCGTGCGCGTCGCAACCGCGTCACTTCCATTATGAGCGTGCATACTGCGCGCCTACATTTGAAATAACGATATTGAGCGCACAAAAGACGCGATATGTGAACGGCCCCTTATGCGTGTGTGTGCGCCGCACTCGTTCTTGTTGTGTGTGTGTGTGTGTGACATTATTAAGCAAAAATACATAGTACATTAATTTTTTCCCCTCCAGTACCGAAAGCAGAACCGATACCGTCTGATCTTACTGATACTACGGTCTTTCATAATTTAGCCCCGGGGCCATTTTAATACCGGGTTTCGGTACCCATCCCTAGGTGTAGGTGCTGGGATTCCTCTCAGCTACTCATTTTTGATGACTTTTTATCTAAGACAATATTGATTGATATTCTAATCATTAATCTTATTGTTACAAATTCTGTGTTAAGCCATTTTTTGCAAAAAAAATTTACTTGGAAAAGCTGATGTCTATAATGATTAAGACCAGTGTTGTTTAGTATAATTGAGAGGTTTTCAATAATATATTTATATTTTTTTCATGTTTCTGTTTTTTAGTTAAACATGTTGTAATTTTGTTGCATGTGTTTTGTCACTTTTTGTATGTCCATATATTTTTTTATACTTTTTTTCTTCTAAAAAACATTTATCTCAAACTAAATGAAAATGGCAGCTAGCTGAGTATAATATGTTTACGTTTTTTTTAAATATTTTATTTCAAATCCCATTATTTTTTATTGTTTTAGTTGTCTGCAGTAGCTCTGATTCAATCATACTTTTGCTCCATAAAGTCTATATATAACATCAGCCACTAGAGCACCATTTCTGTGCCATAAAATCATATAAACTTTTGTGCTCTAGTGAAGATGTACTTCAAACTCTCTGTCTGTCTTCACCCCGTCTGCTGCACAGACACATACAAACAATTGCTGGAGTCATTTTGACCTGTTGTGTTCAGAAAATGCTGCAGCAGTCCTAAACTCAATTTCAATGTCAGAATGACTGAACTTTGAACCCTTGGTGATTATAACCCAGGGAATGCACTCGTTCTTTCTCTCTCTCGCTCTGTTCTGTTGTTCTCCTTATTATTTCCAACCGCCAGTGGTCAACACTCTCTAGTTGGGATTCCAGTGAATTTAGTCATTTATAGTTTTGTATGATTTACCTTTTCCATTTTTGCCTCAATTGGTATAAATATGAAGCATGCCAAAAGAGAAGTAAATGCATGGCCTAAAACTTGGGTCATAAGGAAGTATAAGCATTTGGTGGTAAAGACTCGTTTCAGATGTCCTTTCTTTTAAATAACCTTGGCTCAGATTTGCAGGGTAATGTGAATCTTGTAGAAAGCTTCTTTGTTTAAACACACTACTGTATATTTAGAGGTTGTGCTGGGCTCTAGACTAGCTTTCTGCACTGGTGCACCTAAATTTTTGACCGCATCGCATTTAACACTCCGTTTTTACAAGTTCACATTTTTTCTTTTTTTTTATCGCTGTCCATATAGACAATATTGACATGTAGCCTAAATGATTAACTAACAATCTGGTCAACATAGAGTTCTTTATTTGAAGCACAATTCTACAAGAAAGGTAACTTACTGAAAAAGTGTTGGTGCTTAAAGTGCTTCACTGAGCTGAAAATTAAACTTAAAACATCTCAAGATAAATGTAATAAAGAAATTCTAAGTGTTTTAAGTGATCTCATGGCTTGATGTCTTATGGACTATCCTCGATTGTAGTCACATGCCCTTCAGATGCCCATCTCCTGTAGTTTGGCCTTGATCTTTGCCCTTGGCTAAACCAGCTGGACACACTCTCTTTAGCAGCAAAATCTTCCAGACTTGGCCCCTCTACACTGATTCTGATCAGATCTTCACTGTGTCTGAATGAAGGATGATTTGAACAGCTAAACAGTCCCTAAAATCATCACGACTTGTCTAAAATAAAATCAATAGATATAAAATAGTTGAAGCATATAACAATGTTTAAACGTTAGACCCAGATAAATGTGCACTATATTCAATAGTTTTTGCGAAGACGCTTCAGTACAGATGCCAGCGGGATCCCTTGCATTTTTTCAGTGGATACGCTGTCATTTTTGCCCATAAAGGTAAGAGTAATACATCATTCGTAACTGCAAAGGGTTTACTTTTATTTGTGTGCACTCACAATATTAACAAAATTACACTTAACACTGTCGAGCCGCTCTTGACAGTCGCGGTAGCACGGTCTAATGTTGTTCCCACCAGCGCGGCAATTTTGTTTCATCACTAATTAATGGATGTCTAAAATATAAAAGTAAGGAGAAGTCTAAAGCAGGCGAGAGGCCCAGGCTGCATCTGAACTATGACGTGAAAAGCCCGGCTCAAGTGGCGTAAAAAAAGGGGGTGGACCATCGGATTCGGGCTGAAATGCAGGGCTCTAGTGTCTGTTGTTGAACCACAGGGAGACTTTTTACCCCCTCAAACGGCTGGTCGCACCGGTCTGAACTATGATATTTTTTTAGTCGCACCAAAATTGGTCGCACTCTGGAGCCATGTAGTGTGTTTTGTGCAATGTCTTGTGTTTTGTGCAAAATCATGAGTTTAAAGTTTAAAGCAGGGGTTGGCAAACTTTTCCGGCATGAAGTGCCATTTGAATTTTTTTTTGGTTACCCACTGTGCCAACACCCCTCCCCCATTTTAATGTATTCTGTAATTAAAAAGTACATACACATTTTTTAATGATATGATAAAAAAACAATTTGATGCAAATAGTTTCTGAATATTTTTTAATAGTTTTAAAACGATGCTTTAATTGATGCACATGTGCACATTAGGGCTGTGTACCACCAGCAAAGTCACGATACAGAGGCTACGATATGCTATATATCACGATACAGGACTGTACTTAATTTTACTTCAGTAGAATTTTATGTTTATGAAACACTGCATACTTTAGGGCCAAGTGCTAACTATAAGCAGTTGATCTATGCAATATGAAGGGCCTCCATAACTGTACCAAAGTACTATATAGGTAATGGCATATGTTTAATGTTTACATTGTGCACTCCCCACCAGGTACAACATTCTGATTGTTTGCATTTTGTTTTTAAGCCCATAAATAATAATTTACTCATTCTAATAAATTTATATTGTACTCATAATAATATATATTTAAAAAATCATCTTAACATTGATGGTAGGTTATCATTGCACAAATGAAGTAGAGCTGCAACTAACGATTATTTTTTCTGTTGACTAATCTAACGATTTTTTTCGATTAGTCGACTACTCTAACGATTATTTTTATTACAATAAATAATTAATCTAATGTTCTTTTTTTGATTAGCTAATGAATCCTTTGGATAACTTTACAAAAAATATAAGTACAACTTCTAATATAATATTTCAACCTTTATTCATTTTCAACCAATGTGGTTGAAGTTTTTACAGTATACAAAAATAAAGAGACAAAGAAAATTATTTTACTATGGTAAATATGAGTTTACGATAGCGCTTATAATTTAGCCACAAATTTACAGTTGTCTGAGACGTCATGAAATGTTCTTTAGCATCACAAACCATAAAATGTAGTCAGGGTTCTGCTATGGCTTATCATGGTTTCCAGAGATCTGGAGCTGATTCGGGGTAGCTCGGTGGTTTGTGACTGTTGTCTCGCGGGGCGCTGTCTTTTAAGGGGCCTTTCACATATCGCGTCTTTTGCGCGCTCAGGTTCGTTATTTCCAATGTAGGCGATGTATTGCAATATGTGCGCTCATAATGGAAGCGTCGCGACGCGCACGCGAAAACAGGCGCGTCTGCACCGCATTGAGTTAGAGTTAAAAACATCTCTACTTTTCACCGCGGGTCATGTGACATGAACTAACCATTCAGCTTCATCCTTTCCCGTAACAACGTTGAAAGCTCAGCTAAGATGAAGGAACTGCTGATCATAGCTGTATATGGATTGCAATTTTGAAGTAAATTTAGTAGCAGAGCTACTGCAAGCGAGTTTTAGTGCTGCAAATACATTTATCCTTTGCTGAAATTTCTGCGTCTTCATGGAGAGAGCACGTCATGGTTGCTTAGTAACAGCAGACACCCCAGGGGCGCAACTGCCTGAGCGTTTTGGAAAGGAGGAGAAAGCGGTGCGACTAGCGTTTTCCACGTGTTTTTAGGCGCGATATGTGAATGGCCCCTAACGCGTGTTCGAAACCCATGCCAACACAGAATTTATTTTTTATTTTATCCCTACTTCAGCCGCTACGGGTGATCATACCAATAATTTGTAATCTTTACAAGAATATCAGTAGGGCTGCAACTAATGATTATTTTGATAATCGATTAATCTGTCGATTATTTTTACGATTAATCGATTAATCTTTATGTACTTATATTTTAGTTTTGCCCATTTTTTCCAATTAAATTATTAACAAAGGGTCTTTATCATTCAAGATAGACTTTTAGAGATTTTAACCATTTTGCATTGTCATATCCTCATCAAAAATATACCTGGAGTTTTGTTTTATTATGTGTTAGTAATCCTTTGTCAAACTCTTCTGCAATCAAAACACTGACCCATACTCTAGCAAATTTCACATGGAGATTTCAAATAATGTTTTCACCATGGCAGTCCTTAGGGCTCCTTAAGTAGTTTAACATCCCGAACAAAGCTTAAGGAATCTTTCAGAAAATATTTTCACGAAGAATAAAAATAAAACAGAATAAATTCGCAATACATTGCATTTTATTATTTTTTTTTTCCTGTAAACACACAACTTATACCAGGGAAACAGCTTTATAGCTTATGCTGTGAAATTGTAAACAATCCTTCGAATAAAGTGCCAGTGGCATGAAACCTGAATGGAACTCATATTTTAAAGTAAAATCCATCAGAAGGTTGTCCAGAAAAAAAATAAAATTTGACACACACAAAAAACCTGCTGTGTGAAAAAGAGCAGTGAATCCTTAGAAAAAAAGTGCATTTCAAATACATTTACACATTTACCTCTCTCATTCAGTCATAATTAGGCTGCAAGACTGAATTATGAACTGGTAAACCACAAACTGATCACAGAAAATGTTGTAAATCTTTAAATGTTAACTGTTAAAAAGCAATGTTATTAGCTTTTACGACTAAACATTTGCAAACAATATTGTACTGGAGAATCTGCACAAATAAAAGTCTTAAACAGTTCAGTAGTGCAGAGTTTACAGGTTACTCTTCTTTTTTGAAGGCTCAAAGTAAAGTTCTCCCACACTTTGGATGACTTCGTTCGATTAGTTTTATCTTCCGCTTTTTTTATTTTTCTTTCTCAAGCTTACTCCACTGCCGTCTGTCTCCACCATCTCTCTGAATGCTGCAGACGCAGTTCAGGAAGCACGTGACATAAAACGAGGCCAGCTATTGGCTATTCGCTACTTCTGCTGTACTGGCTGAATTAAACCTGCGGTGGCTCATTACTGCCACACTTTGGTCATCGCAGATTTAAAATATGCACAAAATGAGCTGCTTACGGCAAATAAAAGTGGTTTAGCAACTAATCGATGACTAAATTAGTTGACAACTATTTTAATAATCGATTTTAATCGATTAAATTGATTAGTTGTTTCAGCTCTAAATATCAGAATCATGCAATGAGCAAGTCTATGAGCTATGAGCAAGTCAATGAGCAATTAATTAATATAATTAATGTTAAGCATACAAAACATGCACAAACCCACTTGCATTTGTGGTGAATGAGAGTGTTATGCAGGCTCAAATTTATTTGTATGGCATATCTTGCAATAGATTCAGTTTCACTATTCAGTTTCAAATAAATTTGTTATGGCTATGCATTAAAGGTGCTATATATTGCAAAAATCACTTTTATAAGGTGTTTGAACACCGATGTGTGGCCGCAAACAACCAGCCTGTAATGGTAAAAATCCACTCACTAATTTTTTTATAATCCCAAAAAATCATAAACTGTCTCTCCACACGAGCAGTTCCAGACTATGATGACATAGTATGTGAAAGTCCCGCACATTTGTGAAGCTCTCTGCCCTATTAGCATATACACAGCCCTGAGTGAGAAGCTGTGGTCAGCCATTAAATTTTTCTTGCTGTAGCTGCTGGAGGTACAATGCAAGCACCAAAGATCCACTAAAAGTGTTGTGTGTTGGGATGCACCAACAAACATAGGCGTATCCATAGACCGCTGACTTTTATTTTCAAAGGAAATTTCCCAGAAAAAAAACTGAAAAGTCCTATACACCGGCCTCACAAACGAGGGTCAGTTCAGGGCTGGAGTTGTGCAAAGATTGCTTCTGAAAGAGGGATCGATACCAACGGTTCGTGCGCAAACATCTCCAGACAAAGTAAGCATCACGCATCATATTTTAGGGGTCGACCGATATGTCTGTTTTTCAAGGCCGATACAGATATTTTGAACTGATATATATATGTCTGGTGTACAATGAAGACGACGACGAAGAATATTCGATTAAAATCGATTATTAAAATAGTTGTCAACTAATTTAGTCATCGATTAGTTGTTAAATAACTTTTATTTGCCGTAAGTGGCTCATTTCATGCTTATTTAAAATCTGCGGTGACCAAAGTGTGGCAGTAATGAGTCACCGGAGGTTTTACTCAGCCAGTACAGCAGGAGAAGTAGTGAATAGCCAATAGCTGGCCTCGTTTTATGTCACGTGCTTCCCGAACAGCGTCTCTGCAGCATTCAGCGTGATGGTGGAGGCAGACGGCAGTGGAGTAAGCTCGAGAAAGAAAGAAAAAAAAGCGGAAGATAAAACTAATCGAACGAAGTCATCCAAAGTGTGGGAGTACTTTACTTTGAGCCTTCAAAAAAAAAAGAGTAACCTCTAAACTTTGCACTACTGAACTGACTTTTATATGTTCAGATTCTCCAGTACAATGTTGTTTGCAAATGTTTAAATGTTTAGTCGTAAAAGCTGATAACATTGCTTTTTAACAGTTAACATTTAAAGCTTTACAAACATGTTCTGTGATCAGTTTTTCGTTTACCAGTTCATAATTCAGTCTTGCAGCCTAATTATGACTGAATGAGAGAAGTAAATGTTTAAATGTATTTGAAATGCACTTTTTTTTCCTAAGTATTCACTGCTCTTTTTCACACAGCAAGTTTTTTTTGTCCATTTTTTTTCATATTTTTTCAATACATTTTTTATGATGGATTTTACTTTAAAATGTGAGTTCCATTCAGGTTTCATGCCATTGGCACTTTATTCGAATGACTGTTTACAATTTCACAGCATAAGCTATGAAGCTGTTTCCCAGGTATAAGTTGTGTGTTTACAGGAAGAAAAATAATAATAAAATGCAATGTACTGCAATTTTATTCTGTTTTATTCTTATTCTTAGTGAAAATATGTTCTGAAAGATTACTTAACCCTCTGGGGACGGATTGGGCGGTACCGCCCAAAATGGCATACTTTTACAAATGTGTAGTTATCTCAAAAACTATTAATGCTAGAGAGATGCGGTTTTTTTTGCCGTCTTCCTCAGATTCCACTGAAAACAGCGGTATCCAGTTTGTATATTAAACACGCTTCCCTTATTGCGCAATACCACTGCGTAAACAGGCCAATGAAAACTATTATGTTAGGCAGATTCAACACGCAACAACCAATGTAAAAACCGCTGGGAGGAATATTTTTCTAACCCAATCAGAGGAAGGTTACCATGATTTATTCTAGCCATTCAGAGGACTCTGTAGCTCTGCTGTAGCCTTGTAAAAGCTGGGCTGGACTATAGTAAAACGACCTCCAGCCAGGTGTAATCAATAACCGATCGGAGAATCAGCATGAGGTGGAGAAAGCAGAAAGCGATCGGAGTGTTACAGAGAATGATCGGAGTATTAGCGAGCACAAAGAGATAAATTCGAGAGAGATATAGCATTATTACAGAATTGTTTTATCAAAATTGCAAGCAGTAAAAGATTTAGGGCAGAACAAGCTCTGGAACAATTACTGGAAAGTGACGAGGGGAAATCTGGAGCAGACAGCTTTTACACAGATGACGAAGTATTTTACCAGGATGGGGAAGATCCATTTGAGGACTGGTATGTAACTTCAAATAACCTCTTTATCATTATAATTTATTATATCATACATCTTGAGTATGTATATGTTTTGGATTTTTAGTCAGATAGCGATTGAGGCATGACATATTTGTTTTAGTGTACCATACTACTCTTTCCCTGTAAACTCAGTTCAAGAGTGGTGTGCAATTTGTTTCAATAGACTGACTTACTCAACTAAGTAAACTGCTCAGGTCAAGAGAGGTGAAATGTGTTTTTAGTGAACAGTGGAGTTTCATAGGGTTACATGAGTTTATAGGAGTTATTTTTTCTACATTGAATTTTGACACAAAAAAAGCTTCCAGTTTGATTGTGTATTTGCTCTGATGCAGGATGCAGACAGGACAACTCGCCGCACACCCCTACCCATTGTCCCTTGGACCCAGCAAACCCTGCACACAAGCCTGCAGATGTCAGAAAGTACTGTGAGCACTGCAAGGCAAGCAAAGTGTACAACAAGACCTCCTGGCCTTGCTTTGCTCACTGGCATGCCTAGGACTGTTTGTAAAAAAAGTTAATTATTTAATTGTTCTTTACACATTTGATTAAACAATAACACATTTCTGTCAAGCAAAGAGTTTGAAAATTTTTTTTTTTTTCAAAAACTGTTCTATATTGTGTGTTTTTCAGTAATAAATGACAAAAAAAAATCTAATTTTCGTCTTTGAAATTCTCTAGTTTATTGTACAATTTTTCACTCATACTTCCTTTATAAACACATTGCATGCATGCTTATGGTAGCTTAGGGTCTTCTGAATCCATCGATACCAAATACATGGTGGTCCATCATCATTACATATGGTTTATAAGCCGAAATGTAAAAATAGAGAAAACAGACCAAAAAGGGCTTAGTCCCAAAAATAAAAAAAAACGCCTAGGACTGTTTGTAAATAAAGTTAATTATTGAATTGTTCTTTACACATTTGATTGAACATTAAACCATTTCTGTCAAGCAAAGGGTTTGAAAAATATATTTTTGGGTCAAAAACTTTTCACTTTTGTTGTGTGAGGTAGGATTTTCAGTAATAAATGACAAAAATCTCATTTTTGTTTTGAAATTCTCTAGTTTATTGTACAATTTTTCACTCATACTTCCTTTATAAACATATTGCATGCATGCTTATGGTAGCTTAGGGTCTTCTGAATCCATCGATACCAAATACATGGTGGTCCATCATCATTACATATGGTTTATAAGCCGAAATGTAAAAATAGAGAAACAGACCAAAAAGGGCTTAGTACCCTAAGGGTTAATAAGCTTTGTTCGGGATGTTAAACTACTTTAGGAGCCCTAAGGACTGCCATGGTAAAAACATTATTTGAAATCTCCTTGTGAAATTTGCTAGAGTACGTATGGGTCAGTGTTTTGATTGCAGAAGAGTTCGACAAAGGATTACTAGCACATAATAAAACACAACTCCAGGTATGTTTTTGATGAGGAAATGACAATGCAAAATGGTTAAAATCTCTAAAAAGTCTGTTGAATGATAAAGACTCTTTAATAATAAGTTACTTGGGGGGGAAAATGGGCAAAACAAAAATATAAGTACATAAATCGATTAATCGTAAAAATAATCGACAGATTAATCGATTATCAAAATAATCGTTAGTTGCAGCCCTAATGATTTATGTTTTTTGATTAATACAATTTAATTTAGTTATTAAAAAGGAGTTGAGAAAATTTAAACGGATAAAAACAGAATTTGGAAAAATTGAAACAGAAAAAAAAATGGAATTTGGATTTAATTTTTTTTATGGAATTTAGGAAAAAATCAAATGGATTTCATAGGGCCCTACATGATTCAGATGTTTCCTCTGCGTGTCATTACTGCCTGGGAGATGATCTTTTGGTTCAGCATGATTGTCCTCTCCAATGATATATTGATTACTTCTAAAAAGCAATTTCTGAAACACTTTGCATGTGCCTGTGGTGAGTCACAACTGTTTGTATTTGTTCATGTTTTAAAAGACATAGATGTGAATCTTGATATGCCAGTAGTGTGCATCTGTGGTGTTTGTGGTTGCAGGGTCGATAAAGAAATCACAGTGAAACACAAGGAGCTGACTGTTCTCCCTGGGGCATTAAGCAGTCAGGAAGCAGGCAGAGCTGGACTGCTCACATAATCGCTGCTGTTTAGTCCCATTACAGCAGCACTAGTTGTGTTATGCTGGATTGTTGTAGCCAGCAAAGTATTTGTAAAAACACTTTGTCTCCGTGAGTTGCCAAAAATGTATCTTGGGATTTGAGAAACAGGTGAGTGACAGTGTCAATAAGGTAAGACCAGAACGAAGCACACAAATTATTCTTTGCATTGGTGTGGCAGCTAATATTATTTAAAGTCTTAAACTCAAAAATAAATGAATATCTTTCACAGTATTTGTTTTCTAGTAAAAATATCTTTTAATCAAGACACATTAACTTAAGATGACCCTCAAAATCCGAAATTTACTGGAAATTCTCCACCTTTTTGCAACCTTTAGGGGGAAGTCGTGGCCTAGTGGTTAGAGTGTTTGACTCCTAACCATAAGTTTGTGAGTTCGAGTCTCGAGGCCGGCAATACCACGACTGAGATGCCCTTGAGCAAGGCACCGAACCCCCAACTCCTCCCCGGGCACTGCAGCATAAAACGCTGCTCACTGCTCTGTGTGTGTGTTCGTTCATTCGTTTGTTCACTGCTCTGTGTGTGCACTTTGGATGGGTAAAATGCAGAGCACGAATTCTGAGTATGGGTCACCACACTTGGCTGTATGTCACGTCACTTAGTTTGTACCTGCATCAATGGTCATGTGATACACATTATCGGTTGTGTAGTGTGGACGGAGATTATTTCTGAAACACTGTGAAAGCACCAGTGTAGGTGCTGTTTTAAAATGAAAATGCACCTGTTTAAACGGGGCCTTACATTTTCTTACTTTTTTCCCCCTTATTAACACTTACAGAAACCCTGTATCTGAAACCACAAATTTCTGATTGTGAAACTGCTTCATAATGTTCTTGAGAGTAAAAGCTGAGAATCTTTTTTTTATATTACTGCTACTACTACCACTACTTTTTTACTTAAATGTGACATTTTTTATTATAGACTATGAATGTCATTATACGACTGTTGTTTTTGCAGCTGAATTGTGCTGAATATAATGTGTGTGTTGATAATAGACATGCCAATATCATATCACAGTGATAAATATGCATTATACTGTTATCGTGGACACTTTTAAAATGCAGAGAATAATTATATATTAAAAATGATTCTAAATTTTGAATTGATTTTAAGAATACTTTTCCCATCAACTGGTCACAATGCACAGCATGGCTTTCTTCTGCATCACAGAAGCATGCAGTGCACTCGGATGTAAACAAGCACAATGAGAAGCATATGGTGGAGCGGGTGAGAGATGCTCTGGATGAAAATGCACATTCACTTTCCGACAGCAGATGGCGTTAAACTGCAGAAATGCAGCCGTTACCCCAGAAACCCCAAAGGCATTTAAATTATTTAAACAGCCATTCATATTTTTGCATTCACTATGGTGTTAATCAGGTGTCAAATAATTAAATATTTAGACTTAATAGGAAGAACTTCAAAAAAGATAATTTAATTTAAGAAATTCGTTCGGGTGTGCAAATCGGCCTTAAAATCGGCCTTGAAATCATCTAGTGTGTGGCCAGCCTTAGTTAATTCCAATATTTAATAACCCATTCTTAAAATCAAAAGTTGCAACTGTATTATTTAATGAGCTAACATGAACTGAGTTTTATTTTAAAATATGAAGATTAATAACTTGTTGCAAATGTAGGTATTTCTCATTGTGAAGAAATAAGGTTAACTAATGAGATCTTATTGTAAAGTGATACATACTGTATTGGTCTCTTTGCACTTTGATCTGTGTAAAATAAGTCTATACATTTTTGTGTGTATTGCTTAATGTAGACCTATTTAAATGTTCAGTTATTTTTGTTATTAAAATTAAACCTGTTATACTGTATTATGATAACACTTTTTTGCAACTAAATTTCAGTATTGTAATAATACCATATACCAGTGGTTTCAACTGGTAATACCAGTGGTTTTTCAAGCGGTGCCAGCCCGAGTTATTTTCTGTTCATTGCCAGTTCATTCAATAAAGACAGTTAACCATCTAGCTTCTGAGTACTAATTTATTAACCCAAAAAGTTAAAAAAGGTTGGGAACCACTGCCGTATACCATGATAAAAGCATTAGCAATTAATTGCAACATGAAAATTTTAAACTGGCATAACCCTAGTTGATAATAACAGTCATTGCTGCTGCCACAAAGTATGATTTCGCAGTGATGTAACAAGTGAGTGACTGACTTAAGCAATAACTATGAGAGAGACACTAAACTAATTAAAGGAGCTGTCGTACTGCCTCTTTGCTGGCTAGAAACTGTGCACTTGTAAGTAGATGTTGTTTGACTTGATCTGCAACATTGGACACTGCTGTAGTTGAATTTGTCCTTGACTCATACCATCCAATTTACAATACCAAGAAGCCTTTGTATCCCCTTGAGTTTGTGACACATGGCTCCTCCCTTGTACAGGGGCCTTTCCTCAAAGAGACAGCCTCTATAGCATTATGTCATTGGAATTGTGAACTGTCTTTCTTGGGATGAGGGAGTTCTTGTAGGGAAGGAAGCCTTTTTTTCTTTAATGAATGGCTGGGTGGAGTGTCTGTATGTGTTTGGTGCTTCCTTGAAAATGGCTTTTGAATTTGTTTGCATTTTTTTGACCCATTTCTCAAGTCTGCTTTTTTTCTCCTCCCTTGTTGTTTGTATTGAAATTAAAGTCTCAAATACTAAAACAATATGAAGTGTCACTGGTTTTGATAATGCAGGAAGTGTTGTTGCGTTAGTTAAGACCACAGGAAGACGTGTGTAACCTAACAAAAAACTACTGCTGCAGATGTTTTTTTGCTTGTAGGTTTTCAGAAATGCCAGTTAAATGCATAGATGAATATACAGTAGGCTTCCACTTGCAGTATTTAGAGTTGTGAGTTGCTTCTGCCTGTTGTATTATGGGTGCAATTGTTTCACCGGACACACCATATTGATTAGATGGTGAACCTGATATGGAGATCTGGTGTGCTGCATTCTACTAGTGCTCTTTATTTATGATTAAACCTTTCATTCCTTTCTGCTTTTAAGAATTAATTATTTATATCAGGGTGCTATGCAAACAAATTCTGTTTAGGAGCAAACAAATTATTTGTATGTTGTAGACTCGTCAAAATGAAGTGTTAGAGAATATTAAACAGACTACTAATACTTTAATGACTGCTAGTTGTCTTGCAGTTGCAAAGTTAGTTACTGTTAGTAAAATGTCTAAAGTGGACTGTCAAAGTAAAGTGTTACTGCAACATCTGCATGACTCGATTAATATTCACACCCTGTACCATAACTTTGCTTCAAACATGCAGGCATGATGTGTTTTTGTCACAAACGGCAAAATGAAATGAACAGATCCAAGGAGTCTTGTTGTTCATTTTGCTTTTTGCAAATGTGAGGAATGGGCAAGATTTGTAATAAAAGTTTTTTTTAACAGGGTCATATGATGAGTTTTCAAGTTTTCCTTTCTTTTTGGAGTGTTACAAGATGTTTGTGAATAGATTAAATCCATAAAGTTGGAAAGACTTAAGTCTCAAACCCAAAGAGATATTCTTTATAAAAGTTAAGACTCGTCCACGCCCTCCTAAAATGCCTTGTTTAGACACGCCACCACATGTCTACGTCATTGTGTGGGGACATTTGCATTAGGGATGTGCACGGATAGTCGAACATTCGAATATTCGTTCTGCTCTAATTATTCGATAAATAAAAATGATATTCGAATTTCGCAAAAAAAAAAAAAAAGTTCACAATAAAACTTAATTTGGTCACTTTCTGTGATTCTCCACGGCATATTTGAAGGTGTATGCAAGCAAAAAATAATTAATGAATGATTAAGGGGCCATTCACATATCGCGCCTAATAAGGCGTGGAAAGGGCTATGCGCACCGCTTTCTCCTTCTTTCCAAAGCGCTCGGGCAGAAGCGCTCCTGAGGCGACGCGTTCTCTCCATGAAGACGCGGAAATTTCAGCAAAGGATAAATTTTTTGCAGCACAAAAAAAAATCGCTTTCAGTAGCTCTGCTACTAAATTTATTTCAAAATGGCAATCCGTATATAGCTATGATCAGCTGTTCCTTAATCTTGGCTGAGCTTTCAACGTTGTTACAGGAAAGGATGAAGCTGAATGTTTAGTTCTTGTCACATGACCTGCGGTGCGCTTGTGGCATTCTGAAAGTTGAGATGTTTTTAACTCGATGCTGTGCGGACGCGACTGGAAAAAACGGGACCGCGTGCGCATCGCGACCGCGTCGCTTCCATTATGAGCGCGCATACCGCGCGCCTACATAGGAAATAACGAACTTGAGCATGGTAAAAGACGCGATATGTGAACGCCCCCTAAAAGAACTGCGGTCTTCTACAGTACTTCAAATATGCTGTGGAGAATCACAGAAAGTGATCCAAGAACATTGTTGCAGCATCTCTCAAGCAACGAATAAACACAGCTAACTTGGAGAATGCAGTGAAAACTCCTCTTCTCGCGACTGCCCTAGACCCTCGGCACAAACATCTCAGGTTTCTCGATGAAAACATGAGAGAAGTAAGAAAAAAAAGAACATTTTCCTTGATGCGAGTGGTGCGGATGCAGTCGCCACGATGAAGAATGCAATGCCCACTCGTCGGAAAAGGCTGAGCCAATTCTCCAGCGATGATTACAGAGAGTCCAGCCGAGACGAGTGGGAACAGTTCTTGCTGGAGCCATGTATTTCACCAGATGAGGATCCCATTCAGTGGTGAAACGAAAACACGAAGCGCTTCACAAAACGTATTCGCTTAGCACACCGTTATTTTTGAGTCCCGCCAACGTCTGTGCCATCAGAGCGCGTTTTCTCCGTGGCCGGCCTTATTGTTAACAGACTATGGAGCCGACTTTTCCCCAATCATGTTTACATGCCCGTATTTCTTAACAAGAACATTTGAAACAAAAGAAAAAAAGATTTGCTGACAGTTTAAAAGTTAAGTGTAAGCTACATTCTGTTCAATAGCCTAATTGCTGCAGGCTGCTTTACATTTTTTCTTTGTTCACTTTTTTTTTTTTTTTGCTTTTAATCTGTACTTTTGTTTGTTTGCACGCATTGTTAAAGGTTTTCAGCTACAAAACACGATGTGTAATGTTCAAGCTTATTGTAAGCTTGTTCAAAATGACGAAAACAAATGTTGCTGAAAAATAACGTCTGACTCATTAAACTTAATTTAAATAAACGAATATTCGAATATTCGTTTTTTGTGAGCTCAATTATTCGAATGTGATATTTGTGGAAAATGCCCATCCCTAATTTGCATAACACTGCCAAATGTTCACAAAAAGAAAGAATGCCTAACTTTTATTCTTGCTGTAGTATTGTTGCTACAGCTGCCATGTCGTGGAGATGCTGTGTGTTTTGTTGTGAAAGCAAAACTACTTTTTTTAGTCTTCCAAAAGAGGACACGACTAGAAATCAGTGGTTAAGTTGTATCTACAACACTGTTCCTGAACAGTTGCTGTTTCCTGGGAGAGTAGCCTACAATGCCAGTGTTCTGACAAATAAAGCTGACTCACAGTCTGTAAATACATTTTAATGGAAGCAGCATTAAAGGTTTTACAACTTGATTAAAATGCGAGTTTTGAGCAGTGTAGAGTAGCGCTTGTGATGCAACACAACGCGTAAAAACAGACAAAAAAGACAGTACATTATAGTCATTAGTCATTATAATCAGTAATTATGTCCCCACTGGATGCTACAAATGCCTCTTTTATAGTTTTTTTTTTTTTTTTGTCGCTCTGGACACAGCATCACACAGTATGTGAGGGGCGTAACATTTCCGTCACACGCTTGAGGTATTCGACCAATCACAACACTCTGAATAGCTGGCCAATCAGAGCACACCTTGCTTTTTAGAACAATGAGCTTTGGAAAAATCGATGCATTTCAGAAAGGCAGGGCAAATAGGAGAAACAATAGTGTACAGTATGTGGAAAATAGTGTTGTCACGATACCAAAATTGTTTCGATACGATACCTAGTCAAGAATTGCAATTTCGATACTTTTTCGATACTTTTCCTGAAAAGGGAAAATACACTCTCAAATATCATTGCTGTGCTTTATTTTAAACCCGGGACAACATTCTAATCATATAACACACTAATAAATGAACACATGAACAGCAGATATATTAAACATTTGAACAAAATATGAAATATCAAAATAAATTTTACAGAGTAATAAATTTATCTTGATTCTGAACTTGAATAAAAATATGAACAGCGATTATATTAAACAATGTTTCTGAACTCAAGATTAAATGAAAAGAAAAGAAGATTAAATGTCAAAATATAAATAATATCAATTTAAGCAATGGAATTCAAGTAAAAAAAAAAGCAATATCTCAGATATTGTAACTTATTCTGTCAGTTGTGCAACCTTTTCTTTCAGAGGAGAAAACTCAGCCAGTGAGCTTTAGTGAGCTTCATCTTTTTCTACAAGTCGTGGACCTGCTGCCACAGTATCGCCTAGTGATGCGCGGGTAAGGTTTTTTTCCAACCCACGGGTCCCGCTTTTATGAAATTATTTGGCCCGCCCCAGATAAACAGCACAGTTACTTTACAGTTACTTTATTTCCCGCAAATAACTAGTGGTGGTTCATCCATGAACAAATCTTTTAGGGTGAACGAATCGTTCTCGTTCAGGTAATCCACTGACTCATATTTCTCGTTCACTGAAGTTCCTCGCTCCACAGCAGCGCGCGAGCACGGCACTATTAGCAGCGCATGCGCACTTGTGAACAGCTCTGTGAACTGTTTCATCCTGTCAAAGAGTTACTAATGTGACGGAATATGTGATTTGTTGAATGTAGTGAACCCATATGCCCTTCACTGAACGAGATCGAGAGATCTCCTCATTCGTGAACGAGTTGAATGAACTGATACATCTCGTTTATGAACGAAATGAATGAGTATACAGGGTCAGTGAGCCAAGCATGTAAATCTCGATCAGCAATCAGCAGATACAAAGCGCAGTTATAGGTGCTGTGCAGATGCGCTCGTTTTCATATTTAGCATACAGAACATAACTCCACGTTTAATCCCCGATTAATGTGAATATTATATATGAACTGACTGACCAAACAATTAAAATGTTAATTATGCAAGAAAACCTCGTGCTTTGTTTATCTGAACAACTTATTTAAACTATTCAATGCGATTTATGCACACATTTTAGTAAAGCCAAATCAGTTTAGTAAAGCCACTAATGCAGCCATCTCGCTGTTATGTTTTTTTTGCTGCTTGCGTGAGGAGAAAAAACACAGACGTCCATAGGGAGGCACTGGAAGCGTGCGTTGCACACACCAACATGAAATACGTCTCTTACTAATCTGGAACGCAGTCATTCTTTGAGGTATCGATACTAATAAATTTAGGAATCGTGACGTTTTTAATTTCCGAGAATCGTGATACTTTTGAAGTATCAGTGCACTGTGCAACACTAGTGGAAAATAATGTTTGTTTTATTTAACCTTAAGCCACATAAACACATTTCATTACACAAAATAATGTTGTTGTTTTTTAGCAACGTCCTATGACCCCTTTAATAAAATTCCATAAATAAATGGTGGCTTTTTAATTAAAGTAAGACTGTATGGTACACTGCTAAAGTTGGGGGTCTATGCAGTAAAAAAAAAAAAAAAAACTTTTTAAAGTCTTTTATGTTCCCCAAGGCTACATTAGTTTGATCACAAATACAATAAAAACATTAATATTGTGAATTGAAATTTTCATTTAAAACAAGTATTTTCTATAGTATATTTAAATATATATATTTTTTTGCCTCTGGTGGCAACGCATCCATTACTCCAGTCCGTTATGTTTGATCAATTAAATGAGAACTTGCTCATCCAAAACCTTTGAACAGTAGAGTGTATATTAATCATATTAGCACATATGTTTTGATTCTCAAAATAGTTGCAGCCCTCATGGAATTAAAAAAAAAATGTTTTTAATCCTGTGATGTAGGGGTGTCCCCCGACTAAGGCTTTTCATAGTTGAATTGGAATTTTCTAATCTTGCTGATATTCGACTGATGGTCGAATCATATGTTTGGGGCGGGGCAAAATACATAGTCAATTCAGACATTCAACAGCCATAACTACTGATGTTAACACACAGGGAAAATGTGAAACAAATGCCTCGCAGATACAAACGGGGTAAATAATTTTTTTGTTTGGATTAAAAGATAGTTAACACTAAACGTCAGCAAAATCCTAACAATTAAAATTTTTTACAAAAGTGCTCTCATTATAAACTTAGCCTATATGATGGTAGTTATTAATGTTCTGCATTTCTGTTTTGAGAGGCACGCGCTTAAGATGACCAGTAGAGTGACGCATTTGATAGCAAGTTTTTAAGCAATGGGATTAAACTCATAATTTCATATAGAATATGCTTTGTTATTTATACAAAACATTAATATTAAGACTTATAGACTATCTGCAAAAAGTGCCCGAATGCACATGAACATATCTGCTGTGCTCTGAATGAACTCATGTTATGGACGCGTTATTCACAAAACAATGTGCAGAAACACAGCAGCTAAACTCACAGCGTTTTATTATAATGGTGTTCTCATGGTATGGGTGTGACAGTTCCAGTCATAGTTATTAACATTCTGCATTCTAGTTTGACCTGCTCGTGCTGTGCGCTGCAGAGATATCACCGTAGTACTACAATGAAGTGCTTGACTCAAAACCAGATGCATCTTATATCAAGTAAATAATTTATCCACAATATATATACACCGGCTGAAATGTTTTGAAATCACTTGTACCCTACCTTATTGAAAAAATCCAGTCTCAGTCTGTGTCAGTTTGAGTCTTGGTAAAGTTTTAAATTCCTGCCGCCAAGATGCTCCTCTGTCCGTCACGGATTATGGAAAGTGAAACATAAATCTATAGGGGTGGTTGGATTTATTCACGCACTTTAGAATATTTATTTGAAGCTTCTTTCTTTTCAGATTCTTATTCACTGCTTAATCATAATAGGCTGCATATTAACTTATTGGGAGAAAACCGCAAGTTCTATGTGAAACAAGACATTTGAGCGCTCATCGTCGACTATTTGGGGTCACCCCTACTGTGATGGCAAAGCTGACTTTTCACAATACATTACTGACATTAGTGTATATATTAATCCCATTAATATGTATGTTAATCAATTCTCAAAATAGTTGCTGCCCTAATAGAATTTATGTTATGTGCCTTGCCCTTTCTATCTCCCTCAGAATCTAACCTTTATACTGACTGGCTGTACTGTTTTTCTTTTTACCTGCAGGTGTGAATGTGTCATCAGTGACCTCTCGCTCTCTTTCTGTCCCTGCAGGTGTGTGTGGAGGAGTCTATGTATCGGTATGGAGTATAGTGCTGACAGCAAACTGGATGACAGAAAGTGCAGACTACCCTTGCATGCTCACACACTGATCACTGGTGTACAGTGACTATTGCTCCAGGATTCCATCCTGTCTATGATTTTACCTCTATTTCTTCAAGCTGGATTCTTAATTTCTTGATTTTTTTGGACGCCTTTTGTGAGCAGCCTTACCTCCCCTTCCCCTTTTCCCTTTTCTCTCCTTCTCCACACTTCTCTTCCCTTTCTCTCCTTTTTTCTTCCCTGTTGACCTTTTGGTCAAATTTGGATCACCTGTATGCTAAGATGAGTTGGTTGAGTCGTTTAAATCCAAGAGGTCCAGGCACTCGGACCGGTCGACATGCAGCCCCATCCAGCCCATGCACTGCTGACCCTGAGACTTGTCTTATGGTGTTTGAAAATCATTGGAGACAGGTGAGACACAGCATATTCTTATTTTCTTTCATAACAGTTTTGTAAATAAACTCCTTTAAACTGCAATCATGGAAATAGAATTTTGTGTTTTTACTTAAAAGTATGAACTATCAGTCAGGGGGCAGAAGGCACGTAGTAGATTGTGTACAACAGGTTTTACAGCAAATTTTTGATTGTTGATAAAACAGTTTGAATTCATCTATTAAACATGATGATGTGGGCTTTATAGGGTTGAAGTGAATGCTCTGCATGCTGCTCTTACTAAAAGGCTCATTGTTGTCTTTCCATATTAATAAGTCAAAATCACTTATTTGCTTGGTTTGTAATTTGGAAATGTGTGTTTTGTGTGAAAACAAACACCTTTATAGTTTTATGTCTTTAGGGCATGTCAGTAACCTTTTATGCTCAAATATAATACATACAGTAGGTACTCCCACACATCATCAGGTTTTGCTCCTTAGTGTATGTCAGTGCTCTCTTATTTGGATTGTTTTCTACTACATCAATATGGACACCTATTCCTCTTTGACCTTGCCACAAATAGAATTTAACTGTTCCTTGTCTTTTTGTCAGGTGTCCGGGGTGTTGAAACTGAGAGAGTCTTCAGTGGGCGGTTATGCCGATGATCTCACTGCAGTTCGCAATCACACAGATCAGATGCTGTGCCTGCTAGCTGAAGAGAGCCCAGCAGGGGGAGACATTGAATCACCAGGTTAAAACACTCTCCTGTGAGCTGCATGGAGCATACATTTGTGCTGTTTCACAGTTTATCGTAATATATGAGACACTGCTTTATGTGACAATGGATTGTGAAATGTCTGCAGCAATGGGTCCTATTCTGGAGATGGTGGTGGCAGAGAACATCCTTGATGAGTTGGTTCAATGGCATTTGCGCCGTGGTCTGGATCCAGACAGCCAGCTGGAGCTGTTGAAATTGTTTGAGATGCTGATTGGACAGTCACATCAGCCCCTGCTCCTGCACAGTGCAGTGCTACAACCGCTCCTAAGCCTGTTGGGAGCATGTGTGGATCCCCAGCTGGGCTGCTCTGCTGCCCTGGAGTCCAGCCTTGTACTGCTGCTAAATCAGGTGTTTGACAGGCAGATGCTGACACCTGTTTGAACCATTTACTGTTAGTCATGACCACGCCTGCACAGAACCTGCTCTGCAGACTCATCATTTGTGCATTTGTGCATTTTCCCATATTTAAATTGATTCCACAGAATTTTGTAGATTACAATCATTGAACCGGTCTTTGTTCCATTAGTTCCAGAGTCAACATTTTTGGAACAGCATTCATGACAACCAATCAAATTGAGCTTACAACTTGTTCCCCATTCCCCTGTAATTGAATGTTTAGGTTATTGTTAAGTTTTGGGTTAGAGGTCTGGATTGGGTTAGAACTTATTTTTCTGACAGGAATGTGAATATGTGATTACAATCAGTACAGTTACAAAACTCCATGTTGGTCTTCTCAAGACTCAAAATATTTGACAGATCTTGACATAAACCATCCTTGCTATATTACAGTTCTCCATTCAAATGTAAAACTAATTATTTAAATTAGTTGCAATTTTCTCTGTGTTTTTTTTTCTTCAAATGGAAATGCTCTAATTAGTTATTTGAAAAAGCAGGTGAGAAATTTCATATGAGCTCAAGCATGAAGGGTGCATACAGCTGTGATGTATAATGATTTTGTGCATAATTGAATATGAATGCGTTTTCCTAATTTGTAGCTAAATAATGTTTGTTTGTGTAAGGTATGTGTGTGCATGGCGAAGGAAACTGCAGTTTTGGAGTTGATATTTAGGTGTGGACCGGTACAGCAGGGTTCCACTAATCTGCTGATCTTCTCCCTGTTGGTGCCATTTATTCATCGAGATGGCTCTCTGGGGCAGCAGGCCCGTGATGCGCTGCTGCTCGTCATGGCAACCTCTGCCAGCAACCACGCTGTTGCACGTCACATCGCAGAGAACTCCTACTTCTGCCCAGTAAGCATGAGTGTGTTGTGTATCCTCCTGTTTTTCTCTTAGCATGTCTTTATTAATATATCCATTCTGTTCATGTTATGATGTACCTTTTTTGTTTGTGCCATGCAATTTAAATGTTGCTTGTTAATTTTTTTTGAGTGCTTTTTGGAGTTGTTTCAGTGACGATATAAAGTCCTGTAGTATTTTCTTTGGGTTGCATTGGCTACTGTGGAATGAAAAGGCCATTTGTCATCTGCAGTTCTCCTCTGTCCTCTTTTCTCTTGAGAATAATATATGAGTGTTCATCTGACCCACTTAACACATGCTACTGGAGGTTTCATCTAGGACTCCATGCTGCTGCAGTACCTCTCAACATTTTCCTCTCTCACTTTATTTTTTTTTTACATTGTGCCACATATATCTATTTTTATGCTAGAGATGCATAGGTTTGCTGGCAGTTTCTTTGGTGGCCTGTTCTGTGTCTCTAGGAGAATTGAAGTTCTAGATATAAAATTAGCCCTGATGGGAATGTTCTTCACCATACTTGAGCATTAAGGGTTTAACCATTATTCAGTGAATGTTCACATTTGACAATCCAGTAATTTAAATAAAAATCCTTATGGTTAGGAAATTGCAAATTTCTGCATGTTTTGAGCTTCGAAGATCCGATAGTAATCAATACCAATTATTCCATGCTTCGGAGGGAGCGGGATGAACATTTTTCTCTCTAACACCATTTCTACACTGGACATAAGCAGCGCGATGCGACAAAATACAGTAGAACCTATTATGCTGTCTACACTGGTTGCGGCCCGGCGGAAAAATCCCAACAGTAAACTGCAGCTGCGTTCTATTTATGACGTACTGACACAAATTTCAAATTATTTTCAACAGTCACTTTGTCGCATCCAGTGTAGACAGACTTTAGTTGTTGCGGCACAACACAACTGTCGTAATAAAGGCAAGAATCTCTGTTGGAAAAAAATAAATAAATATTCGAATCTCAGATTTGAAAATCGAATGCCAACTGACCGAACCAATATTTGAATAATCGAATATTCTGGTCCAGCCCTACAAATTAGTCTCATTTTTGGAGACAACATTTTGCTCAATTTTCATTAAAGTGAGTGTGTCATTATTCCTTGCTAAAATGTTGGAATAACAACACCTGTCTTGTAATAAGAACTGTACTTTTTGTTTTAGTTGAGCAAAACCTTTTTTTTTTTACCATAATGTGTTATTGCAAAGGGTGAGGAAGCGGTGAACTTAATACGTTTATTTACAGTTTCTACAGTTCATTAATCAAATAGATTTGTTGCAACTTGTCAAATCTATAGGCTTCATTTGCTTTGTGTTTTCAGATGTGCATATTGCATATTTTTTCATTCAGTGTATGTTAGAAATAGGTGAACTTTATGAAATAATGTTGGCACCTATTGTTCTGTTTCCCAGGTGCTAGCGACAGGGCTGAGTGGACTGTATTCATCCCTGCCACGGAAGATTGAGGTACGGGGCGATGACTGGCACACTCTGCAGAGGGAGGACTGGATGGGCGTCTCCTCTCTAGTGCTTTTCATGAACAGTCTTGAATTCTGTAATGCTGTAGTACAGGTGGCACACCCTCTTGTGCGCTGCCAACTGCTTGACTACCTCCACAACGGCTTCCTGGTTCCAGTCATGGGCCCCGCCCTTCACAAGGTGAACCACACAGAAATGGGCTGAAGATGTGAGCCATATTTGGCATAGATGGCAGATTCCATATTCACTCATTATAAAACAATGTTTTGAATAGTAGTTTTCTCTTATTTTGATTTCTTCTCTCTCTTTCTCTCTCATGGTTCCTCTGTCAGTCGTCAGTGGATGAGATGATAGCAAGCACAGCATATCTGGATTTGTTTTTACGCAGTATCACAGAAACTTCCCTTCTGAAGACCTTCCTGCGCTTCATTCTGTTGCATCGCCATGACAACGACACCATCCTTGATACACTACTCACACGCATCAGCAGCAATTCACGGGTTAGTTTGGCACACGCTACAACTAGGGTGCATGTACAGATGACACTGTTTTGTCAGTGCTGTAGACTTAGCATTAGGAAGCAGTATATTCCTGGGAATGTGGAGTGACCTAAAGTTGCATTGTTTTTTCTTCTCCTCTCTTTGAAGCTGTGCATGGTCTCTCTGAGTCTGTTCAAGACATTGCTCAGTCTCAACTGTGAAGATCTCATGCTCCAGCTTGTTCTCAGGTATTTTGTGTGCTTGGGTGTGTGTCTCAATTTGCAGTCAAGAAAGCCTACAAAATAAGTTTTGGCTGTTTATAGATTTGGACAAAAAAATAAATATTATTATTTGTGTGTAAAAAAATTGAAAGTTTATTTAATGTTCGTTTCTAGGTATCTGTTGCCATGCACACATGTAATGCTGAGTCAGCGAAGGGCAGTCAGAGAAACAGACCTTTATGGCAAATCAGCTGACAAGTTCCTTTCCCTCATACCAGAATGCTGCCAAATCGCTGCAGCGCCCTCTAGTGAGCGGGATGATGAACCTGCCTTTTGGGGAAAGGGTAAGTCTGTGTCGGGCACATTTACAGATGTGCTTTTAGACTGCGATGAAAAAACTTTGCTGCTGTTCATGCCTACGAAATGTATTTTCTCTCCGTTTTTCCTACAGTGTTAGGTAGTCCCACTTCAGAGTCACCGGTTCACCCAAGACCCAGCACTCCTTCACGTCTCGCTCTCTTTATTCGACAGCAAAGCTCAGGAGGCCAAACCAATCCCCCCTCGTCTGGCTCGGAGAACGCTCCCTCTTCTCCTCGTGGTACTGTTTCCTCCTCGCTGTCTCCTGACAGCCCCATGCACCAACTCCAAGACGCTTCAGAAGGAGAGACTGGCTACCTGGAGTACCTGCGTGATGCTCGGAAGGGTATTGAGCTCTGCTCCTGGGCCTGTCGAGACTGGTCAGCCCCTTACGATGGAGAAAATCCCTCTCCAAACTCTGCTCTTCCTCAACCTCCCCCTCCTATGTCCAACCCCTCCCTCAGTATGGTACAAGAGCATTTCTCCATAATGGACCCCGCTCAGCAGAGGGCAGCAGTGGTGGCTGCAGCACGTGCAGAGTGGAGCAGTTCAGATCGAGATAGTGGAGAGTGGGATGTTACCATCAGCAAGAACTGCATCAGTCTCACACCCCGCAGTAAGAAACGCAGCCTTCTTCCCAGTTCTATACCTCTTCAGTCTTCTTCCACATCAGTCTCTACAGAAAAAACAGATGCTGTGAAAACCGTATCCCAACATTCTCATTCGGCACCTCATCCAGCACTCTATAATGGTATGGGGCAGGTGGAGCTCACAGACAGTGTGGATGAGAGAATGGATGTTAAGAAAGTGAAAAGGGACTCGGATGTAAATAACAGCGTGGTGGAGTCAGGGATGAACGGGTCGATGGGTATGTGCCCGGTTGACTACAATGATTTCCATGTAGGATCGTCAGTTAAATCATCTCAGGTGCAGGTGAAGCCACATCTGCAACATCAAACCGCCGTGCCCTCTTCTACCCAAGAGTATCTGCAAAGTGAGAGCCAGAGATTATCTCCTGTTCCTGCCTTAACCGAGACTTCCACAGTTCCCTGTGAAAGCAGGAGTCCCGAGTCCGTTGAGCATCTGATTGAGGAGTTGCTAGAGCGGGTGCCGTCGGAGCCATTGTCTGGTGACTCGAAGTGCCAGGGAATCAGCATTGAGGCTTTTCACCAGGAGCTGAGGGAGCTAGAGGAACGTGTAAGGGAGAGGAGAGTTCTTTTACACAGCTCGGAGGAGTCCTCTCGGGAATCTCGCACTGCTACTGCTCCCAGCCTGACAGATGAGGACTGTCTTCCAGTGGAGACTGAGCAGCGCTCCAGTGAAACGAAGCCTGACAGCTCTGCCCCTGGGGTGTTAAGCCCCACACGACCCCTCGGACAACCTCTTGCTCAACCGTACACAGGTTCTCGATGTAGAGATGACCAAATTAAAGATTTGAGTGCTTATGTTAATTTTGCAAGTTCAGCAAGTGCTAACCATTAGTCACTGGTTCCACTTCTTCCTCTGTGTAGGTCCATTTATAACAGTCCTGTTCAGTAAACTGGAGAGTATGATGCAGAACTCCCTATATGTGAACATTTTGCTGACGGGTGTTGTGTTCCAGCTGGCCTGTTACCCTCAGCCCCTCCTCCGCTCTTTCCTCCTCAACACCAACATGGTGTTTCAGCCCAGTGTTAAATCACTCATTCAGGTAATGCAGCAATGTATAGTGAAGAAATATGACAAATCCATCTGTGTGACCGCTTCATATAAAATATGCAAAGACTGAATCACTTTCAGTTGCTCTTTTTGTCGGTTTGTATATTTTCCGATCAAAATATATGAACTACTTAACACTTTTTTGAGCTCTTATCGTAAAAAAAACAAAAACTGCTTAATGTTGTATGAATAAAGTTGGAGTAAGCAATTAATCTGAAATTTGAGCTTCAGTTTATAAACAAATGCATTACATCAAAAATAGTTGTTCAACTTTGACTCCTTTTTCTTTCTACTCTTCAGGTGCTAGGATCAGTAAAAAATCGCATTGAAGCATTTGCAGCAGCACACGAGGATTTCCCTGCCATGTTAAGAAAGGCTCGCCGCTTTCTGATTGCAAGAGGAAAGCTAGACTGGTCGGACTCACCCATGGGAGTGCCTAACCTCCGTCGTTCAGACTCATTAAGTAGGTGGATTCAAGGGAATTAACTTTCTCAGGAACAAAAACAAGAGATCATGTTTTTTGATGTGACATGTTTTTGTGACTTTTGGCTTTGTAAAGGATAATACACACTAACACGTCATATCACAAAATAAGCCTTGAAGGATATTGTGAAAATCTAAATATATTAGACCTAAATATAATAAATAGTATAACAGAAATCTTAATTAACATTTAAAGGGGTCTTAAATCATCTGGGAACAGAAAGCAGAAATTATAAAAATTCATGATTGAATTTATTCTGATGGCTGCACATTCAAAGTCAAAATATGGCTTTATTGAGCATTCTACAGTGTTGTGTTTTCAGAGCAGTTCACAGTCAATGTATACCTTGCATTTATGCAATTGGTTATGATGTGCTTTCAGTGAATTAAAAACAATATTTACCTTATAGGCAGTGGCGGCTCCAGACAATTTTGATTGGGGGGGCAATGGGGGGTCCTGGTCATTTCAAGGGGGGTCTCATGAAAACCAACAAAAAATACAGTGGACACAGCTAATAACTGCATATTACTGCTACTAAACAACAAAAACAACACAGCATCTCAACCACTTTGCAAACAATATGCTCAAACTTTAAAGGGTTGGTGTTTTAAATGGTTCGCATCTCGAATACGCATTAATCCGCAAATGACTTAAGCGGTTAACTTTTTTAACATGGCTGACACTCCCTCTGAACAGGGCCGTGCAGAGACCTTTGGAGGGGCAGGTGCTCAAAGTATAAAAGGGGCACATGGAACAAGGCTTTAAATGGCGCTGTTCAAAATATCAATACAGCAATATATTGTGATGCATTCCTTGCTGATTCGCATATTGATATGGATGATTATGTATTGATACAGCAGCAAATGCTTTGATGCAGTTTTGAAAAAGAAACAATAGAGAAGACAATTTTAAGTTTAAAATAATAATAGCTCTGGGATTAGAAACTGAAAAGTATTAAATTGTGTTTAATACAGTGTTCCTGTAGCTCAACTGGTAGAGCATTGCGTTAGCAAGCAAGCAAGCGCAAGGTTGGGGTTCGATTCCCTGGGAACACATGATAGGTAAAAATTGATAGCCTGAATGTACTGTAAGTCGCTTTGGATAAAAGCATCTGCTAAATGCATAAATTGTCCCAACCTGATGGCTTTTTCTTCTCTGTTTTACAGAATAATTAAGAACAGCGGTTATAGTAAAAACTATAGAAAACGCTCTTGCCTCTACATTTTCCTCTTTCTCACCAGCCTCTGTCTCCTGGCTTGCTGTTACCTGCTCTCTTTCTGTCACTTGTGCCACTACATTTCCCTCTTTTTCTTCCTCTATCTCCATCTCCTCATTTGATCTATTACTTTCCTCTCTCTGTCCATCTAGAAACAAGGCTCAATTTACTATTTCAGCATTAATCTATTATTTTAACCATCACTACTACTATTGCACCTAATCAATAAGTCCACCTTAAATATTGACTGTTGGTCTTCCAACAGTCTTGAAGGAGTTCCCTGAGAGATGCTTAGCACTTGTTGGCCCTTTTGCCTTCTGTCTGCGGTCCAGCTCACCCCTAAACCATCTCAATTGGGTTCAGGTCCGGTGACTGTGGAGGCCAGGTCATCTGGCGCAGCACCCCATCACTCTCCTTCTTGGTCAAATAGCCCTTGATGCCTTCAGTGTGACTACAATTTTCATAGTCATGAAAATAAAGAAAACTCTTTGAATGAGAAGGTGTGTCCAAACTTTTGGTCTGTACTGTACAGTGCACAGTGCATACATATAAGCCACCCCGCCCCCCAAAAAATTAAAGGGATAGTTCACCCAAAAATGAAAATTGTCATTAATAACTCACCCTTATGTCGTTCCAAACCAGTAAGACCTCCATTTATCTTCAGAACACAGTTTAAGATATTTTAGATTTAGTCCGAGAGCTCTCAGTCCCTCCATTGAAGCTCTGTGTACAGTATACTGTCCATGTCCAGAAAGGTAAGAAAAACATCATCAAAGTAGTCCATGTGACATCACAGGGTCAGTTAGAATATTTAGAAGTATCGAAAATACATTTTGGTCCAAAAATAGCAAAAACTACGACTTTATTCAGCATTGTCTTCTCTTCCGTGTCTGTTGTAAGACTGTTCAAAACAAAGCAGTTTGTCATATCCGGTTCGCGAACAAATCATTCGCTGTAACCGGATCTTTTTGAAACAGTTCACCAAATCGAACTGAATCGTTTTAAACGGTTCGCGTCTCCAATACGCATTAATCCACAAATCACTTAAGCTGTTAACTTGTTTAATGTGGCTGACACTCCCTCTGAGTTCAAACAAACCAATATCCCGGAGTTATTCATTTACTCAAACAGTACACTGACTGAACTGCTGTGAAGAGAGAGATGGACACCGAGCCGAGCCAGATAATGACTCGATCACGAGTCAAGAACCGATTGCATCGGTTTTCGAAACACCAGTAGTTCTTTCTGACAGTTCGATTCAATAAACCGGTTGAAGAAAACGGTTCACCGGTTCTTTTGTGCTCGACATAATGGCGTCATTGGCGATGACTGCAAGCCTTCGGTTTACCTGGCCTCATAACATTAGCACAGAATCAGTTCAGAATCAATCACCAAAAGAATCAGTTCAGTTCAGACGCTCTGTGTGTCGGTTTGCTTCACGCTGAATCACACATGCGTAGTATCATCAGCTCCTCGGTTCTCGAATCGGACACGTCTGACAGAAACGGTTCTTGACTCGTGAACGAGTCATTATCTGGCTCGGCTCGGTGTTCATCTTCAGTTCTCTCTTCACAGCAGTTCAGTCAGTGTACTGTTTGAGTAAATGAATTACTCCGGGATATTGGTTTGTTTGAACTCAGAGGAAGTGTCAGCCGAGAGTTAACAGAAAAGTTAACAGCTTAAGTCATTTGCGGATTAATGCGTATTGGAGACGCGAACTGTATAAAACGATTCAGTTCGATTTGGTGAATGTTTCAAAAAGATCCGGTTACATCGAATGATTCGTTCGCGAACTGGATATGACAAACTGCTTTGTTTTGAACTGTCTTACAACAGACACGGAAGAGCAGACAATGCTGAATAAAGTCGTAGTTTTTGCTATTTTTGGACCAAAATGTATTTTCGATGCTTCAAAAAATTCTAACTGACCCTCTGATGTCACATGGACTACTTTGATGTTGTTTTTCTTACCTTTCTGGACATGGACAGTATACTGTACACACAGCTTCAATGGAGGGACTAAGAGCTCTCGGACTAAATCTAAAATATCTTAAACTGTGTTCCAAAAATAAACGGAGGTCTTACGGGTTTGGAACAACATGAGGGTAAGTTATTAATGACATAATTTTGCAAATTGGGCGAACTAACCCCTTAATTGCAAATTGTTTTCCAACCGCAGTGAATCCAACCGAAGAGTTTTTAAATTTACTTTATTGCAAAAATTTTACATTCAGTCTTCAAATTAATGTTGAAACAACATATAGTATTTTTTAATATTTGTTCAATGACATCTTTTTATTTTATGACTGAAGGCCAGTATCACTGATACAAATACTATAGATGTCTCTAGGAAATAGTTTCCCCCCATAATATTTAACCATTGACTATAGCCGTTCAACGTTACAGTATAATTGAGAGCTATCAATTTCAACATTTATTAGAATTTACTTGAGCCCGTAAAAACTGAATAAAGTTATGAAAACATGAAATTCTAAATTAAATATGGAAGAATCCTTAAAGCTACAACAGTTATTGATCTTTTGTTCTTTGATTAACAGACATCTCAGCAGCTGGGTTATTAGGTTATTATGGCTACTATTACTTTAAGAGTTGCCACTGCTAAACATGACGTGGATCTGACATACATATGTTCCACGTCTAAATAAATGCAGTTCTTGTCAAGAAAAAAGACACCGAAGCAGCAGTTGTAAGTTCGGTAGCCAACTAGCTCTGCCCCTGCATATATTTTTTATATAATTGCCTTTAACGCTAATTTCGACAGCAGTAATTTTAATATATTAGAACATTAACCTGTCACTACATGTGTATACTGTTTTTTGAATAAAATATGTCTTCAGTATTTGCTCTGTATAAACGCACATCATTTTATTTGTGCAGAAGACCTCTCTAAGAAGAGGTATTGAAGTCTAACATTTGATTTTAAAAACTCTTCATATACCCCGAGATTTTGTCATTATATTAATTTAGGGTTGAAACGATTCTTCGAATAACTCGATTACAAAAAATGATCGAGGCAAATTCCTCTGCCTCGAAGCCTCTTTTAATTTATTTTAAATCTCTAATGATTCTTAATGTGACACAACGCGTTTACGTCACCCACAAAGCGGAAGGAGACACAAGCGTGGCGTGCCTGCGTCCGAAATCGCAAACTCCAAGGAGTCAGCAGTTCCCTTTCATAGGTCACTTCGAAGCTGCGGTGACATCACCGTATGGGAACACCCCCTCGGTGTGACGAATGTCTGAAGCCCTATACCATCCCGCAAATCCTATTGGCCAAATAGCGCTTGGCACCGCCCTATGCATGCGTACGCATCGTATACCTGAGTGCCGCGCGCTATTTCGCTCAGATTTCATTTCCTTCAGGAAAGCAAATCGTCTGTGCCCTAAGGAAACCATCTCGCGTACTCAGCGTTTTTTTCTTCGAGCAGTGTCAACTCCTCTTCGCGGACGCGATGACCCGACGAAAGGTAAGAGCCGTATAATGGGTTTATCACGGGGAGGCACTCATGAGAGGTTCATTTAGCAGCCTCTCTACATGTTCTCTCCATGATAGCCTGCGGCTACAGTTCTGCGCTCTGGAGTGTATTTTCTATAGGTCGCCTCGCGTCTAACCCCCACCGTTACGCTTCTGCGGTCGCCGAGGCGCCGCACGAGGTGGTGGTTTGGGGCGATGTGTGCGGCTTGGACTATGAATACAGTGATGCGCTGGAGTTTTTTCCACTTTGCTCGCTCTCCCCCACTCGAGTGTGTTAATCAGCAGATTTGCTTTTACAAACTATGTTTGTCCACCGCGGCTTCAGACTCCGAGTAGGCTCTGGCCGGCACATGCGGTTCTCTCCCTCCGAGCGGACAGGAGAAACGCGCTTCCCCTTCCTCAGTGAGCTGTTGAATGTGGTTACCCGCGTGGTGGATAAACTATCCCCCCCCGTGAGCCGCTACCCTTCTTCACGGACCTCCACCAAGAGGTTTCGAGGTCCTGGAAGCAGCCTTAATCAGCGCACGTAACGAACGCCGCGGGTTTCGCCACCATTGCTGACATGGTGGACTGCTGTTATACAGCGATGCCGCTGTGGACAAACTCTCTAGCCGAACGGATCACGCCGAACTCGGCCGCGGCCTAAAGTCTCGTCGAAGGCGTGTCGAGTCGCGTCTAATCTCTGCAAATTTACTTCACTTTATGGCGGTTCTTAACGAGAAAGATATTACCGGAGGCTGTGAAAAAGCTGCGGGGGCAACAGATTTGGCGCTAAGCGCTACCAAACATACTGCCCGAGCAGTGAATTGTTCTATGACGGGATGTTAACGGTCGAGTGCCACCTTGGCTAATCTCGCCGACATTACAAAAACCTGAGTTGGACGGCAAAAAGCCTCTCGTCCTCAATCCCCACACTCTAACATTGACTGTCTCGCAGCAAAGGCACCTTGAGCATCATTGGATTGAGCTATCACTTGAGCGCCCCCTCAGTCACTCTGCACAATCCAGCCTTCAGAGTTTGAGGGACGGCACAAGAGGCTGACAAAGACAGCCAGTTTATGACGGCTCACACAGCTGCCGTGTTCTCGCTAGCGGCGTGGCCCGATGTTTATCTTGTTTGGATTAAATCCTGCCGTGGATACGCTTCAGGATTATACACAACGAAATGCAGCGACTTTGACGCATGCGCTTCCCTTCCTGTTCGTCAGGGACTGTGCCCTCCACTAGAGAGTGCTGTTGGACTGCTAATGCACATCCAACCCTCTCACTGCAGTCCCCATGCTCTAACATTGACTGTCTCGCAGCAAAGGCACCTCTAGCATCATTGGATTGAGCTATCACTTGAGCGCCCCCTCAGACACTCTGCACAATCCAGCCTTCAGAGTTTGAGGGACGGCACAAGAGGCTGACAAAGACGGCCAGTTTATGATGGCTCACACAGCTGCCGCGTTCTCGCTAGCGGCATGGCCCGATGTTTATCTTGTTGGATTAAATCCTGCCGTGGATACGCTTCAGGATTATACACAACGAAACGCAGCGACTTTGACGCATGCGCTTCCCTTCCTGTTCGTCAGGGACTGTGCCCTCCATTAGAGAGCGCTGTTGGACCGCTAATGCACATCCAACCCTCTCACTGCAGTCCCCATGCTCTAACACTGACTGTCTCGCAGCAAAGGCACCTCGAGCATCATTGGATCGAGCTATCACTTGAGCGCCCCCTCAGACACTCTGCACAATCCAGCCTTCAGAGTTTGAGGGACGGCACAAGAGGCTGACTAAGATGGCCTGTTTATGACGGCTCACACAGCTGCCGTAATCACGCTAGTGGCGTGGCCCGATGTTCATTTTGTTGGATTTAATTCTGCCGTGGATACGCTTCAGGATTAGACACAACGAAACGTAGTGACTTTTACACATGCGCTTTCCTTGCTTACGGACGCTGTGAGCTTTCCGTGCTCGGACGTTAATGCATGTGGGAACAGAGGCTTGGAAACCACTACGTTTTATGGGCCGCAGGGTATCGCTTGCCCGACATTTTCACTATGGGTGTTACGCACAATTCGTCACGGATACACCATTCAGTTCAGAAAGGCCCGCCTTTTTGCCGTGGATATCTCCCATGGTTGTTAACCAAATCTTGGTGCTGCGGCAGGAGCATCTCTGCGGGGAATAGGGGCTATAAAAGTAGACCCCTCTCAGATGGAGTCAGGTTTTACAGCCGCTATTTTGGTAAAATAAATAAAAGTGATGATTTACGCAGTTTGAATCTTGCATTCAAGATAGCAAAATCAAGATGTTAACGGTAAAGTCTATTCTGTCTCAGATTCAACCAACAGTTGGATTGTCACGATTGATCTGAAAGATGCATATTTTCATATTCAGATCATCAAGACACACGAAGTTCCTCAGATTCCCTTTAGAGGGCAAAGCGTATCAATACGGTGTTCTTCTTTCGGCTTAGCCTTGGCTCATCGAGTATTTTCGAAACGCATGGACGCAGTTCTGGCCCCGTTGCGGCTCCAGGGCGTTCGTGTATTGAACTGCCTGGACGATTGGCTGGTGTTGGCACAATCGCAGACTCAAGCACACTCCCATCGGGATTTTGTGCTGAATCATCTAAACAGCCTGGGCTTATGCACGAATTTCTAGAAGAGTGTTTTAATTCCCTCTCAGCAGATAACCTTCTAGGAATAGACTTGGACTCTCGCGCGATGACAGCAAGACTATCTCCCCTGCATGCTCAGTCTCTTGCGTCATGCGTGCGTCACTTCAAAGTCGCACAGTGACGGTGAGTTTGTGCCTCAGACTTTTAGGTCTAATGGCAGCGGCATCCCCTGTAATCCGTCTGGGCTTACTTCATATGCGCTCTTTTCAGTGGTGGACGACAAGCCGGAAAATTTCACCCCGTTGTCTTCCGCATCGGACGATTTTGGTGACACGGAGGTGTGTTATGTCAATAAGACAATGGATGTCAACCGAATTCCTTCTAGCTGGAGTTCGGCTGGGGATTTGTGCTTCCCGAGAGACTGTCACGACGGACGCGTCTTTGACTGGTTGGGGAGCTGTTTGTCAAGGGCGCCCGGCTCACTGAGTATGGACAGCGACACAACGCAGTTGGCATATAAACAGGTTGGAATTACTGGCGTTTTTTCTAGCTCTCCAGTATTTCTCGAATCTGCTGATCGACCGTCATGTACTACTCAGGCCAGACAACATAGCGGTTGTGTCGTATCTGAATCATCAAGGAGGATTACGCTTTCGCCCCATGTGCAGGCTGGCGAGAAATATTCTTCTTTGGTCTCAGAACAGATTTCTGTCGATCCGAGTGGTTCATGTCCCCGGACGTTTGAACTTCGGAGTGGATTTGCTATCCAGCTTGTATGCTTTTCCCCCGATTCGTCTAATTCCAGCGGTGTTATCCAGGATACGGCTGGACAGAGTGGAGCAGCTGCTGCTGGTGGCTCCATGGTGGCCCACACAGCCGTGGTTTGCGGACCTGGTCAGTCTGTTAGCGGGCTCTCCATGGGAGATTCCCCTCAGACAGGACTTACTATCGCAAGCACAGGGAATGATTTGGCACCCAAGGCCAGATCTATGGAAGCTGTGGGCGTGGCCTCTGAGCACAGTGAGTTAATATGTCCCGGTCTTTCTGTTGAAACCACCGAGACTATAATGAATTCTAGGGCAGCTTCTACGAGACGCTTATATGCTTTCAAATGGAAACTGTTTACGACCTGGTGTGGAATTCGTAATTGGATCCGGTTTACTGCCCAGTGGCTTCAAGACCGTTTCTCTATGGAGAAATGCCAGCCACTCTGAAAGTTTACGTGGCAGCCATTTCAGCTAACCACGTATATATAGATGGTGCTTCAGTGGGCCGTCATCCGCTGGTCTCTTGTTTTATACAGGGTGCGCGATGGCTGAGTTCCTTCATGGGATTTATCCATTGTGTTGCAAGGTTTATCAGGGCATCCATTTGAGCCCTTTGAAACTATACCGGATAAAATCCTGACTTTAAAGACAGTTCTTCTTGTGGCTTTATCCTCCCTCAAGAGAGTTGGGGATTTACAGGCTTTTTCTGTTTCGCCCTTGTGCATGGATTTTGCACCAGGCTCTGTGAAAGTATTGCTGTGACCGAGGCCTAATTATGTCCCTAAGGTCGCTTCGAACCCTTTTCACTTTCAACAAGTGGTCTTGGAGGTTTTACCCCCTGCACAGGCGGGGTCAGGAGATCTGAGTCTTTGCCCTGTCAGAGCGCTGAAGACTTATGTTGATTGAACAGCTCCATGGCGTGAGTCCGACCAGCTTTGTCTGTTAGGACACAAAATAGAGGCCATGCTGTCACAAAGCAGCGCATGTCCCATTGGCTGGTGGAGACTATATCTTTAGCCTATGAGGCGCGCGGACTCGCTTCGCCCTTAGGAGTTAGAGCTCATTCCACGAGAGCAGTGGCTTCATCACAAGCTTTCTCAGTGGTTCTTCTATATATGATGCCTGTGCTGCGGCAGGATGTTCCTCACCGAGCACTTTTGTCAAGTTTTACAGTCTGGATGTAAGGATGGCTCCTGGCTCCCGGGTTCTCTCCGCTTGAGCAGATGCTTTCCTTGGATTCCAACTATCAGGTACGTCAGGCGTTATGGTATAGGGTTCCCATATGGTGACGTCACCGCAGCATCGAAGTGACCTATGAAAGGGAACATCTCGGTTACGTATGTAACCACGATTCCCTGAATAGGGAACGAGATGCTGCGGTCCCGGCCGTTCCGTACCTGGATAGCATTTGTTCAGTTAATGAAATCTGAGCGAAATAGCAAGCGGCACTCAGGTATACGATGCGTACGCATGCGTAGGGCGATGCCAAGCGCTATTTGGCCAATAGGATTGGCTGGATGGTATAGGGCTTCAGACATTCGTTCCCATACGGTGACGTCAACGCAGCATCTCGTTCCCTATTCAGGGAACTGTGGTTACATACGTAACCGAGATGTGTTTTGATTTGAGAGCGTGTGCAAACGTAAAGAGAACGTCGTGGCGTGTATCCATTGCAAAATAGAGCTGGCATACCACAACTAGGGCCCTATGATTTCCGCGATGCAGAAAACGCGGAATCCAGTCATAAAAACGGAATTTACAGTTAAAGGCGGAATGGCATGGAATTTGCCAAATTTTGAATGAATTAATCAAAAATAGGTCATTGCACTTACATCAAATCACGATATGGACTAATAACAGTAAATATTAAGCCTGAACAGTCTATTTAAATATGAATCTTGCATGTTCTGCGTGTCTGTGTTAATGAATGGAGCAGAGGCGCGTCTTCATTCATTCACAGCGTCTGCTGTCTCACTAAATAAGGACGTGAACACATGAACAACATCTCCAGAACTGCTCTGACAGTCACCTTATGAGCATTTGACCGTTTGATTTGAGTAAAACTAGCATCACGTCACATACACAGAACTGTAAAGGTACGTCAACCCGTCAAAATAAAA
Source organism: Carassius carassius (assembly GCF_963082965.1). Lineage (NCBI taxonomy): Eukaryota > Metazoa > Chordata > Actinopteri > Cypriniformes > Cyprinidae > Carassius > Carassius carassius. The sequence continues at coordinate 20,067,702 of NC_081773.1, read as the reverse complement.
GTCCGGTTAAAGACTATTGTTCAGCAGAATGTACATAGCCTACCACTAAAAAAAATTTTTTTTTAAGGTTTAATCACACAACATTTCTTCCATGTTTTATTTTTAATAGTAAATCCCCTTTGTTTACCAAAAAGTTAAGTTAATCTTCAATAATTAATACAAATTAAATTAATGTTTTATGTGTTTAATGTTTAATGTGCATCTCAGAAAATGCTTTATTTAAAACCCCAACTGAATGGCACTTAAATGAACTTAATTCATCTGTCAACTTTCTTGTCATTGTTCACAGTACAAGTACAGAGAAACAATGGGTAATAATTAAATGTTTATTTTTGATGTATGCATTGCATTCTATGCATTTAAAAAATAAAAATATTTTTTTTCTAAAAAAGGAAACTTAGTTGTTCATTTTAAGAGACCTGTGACGGTCACGGAGGAACCGCACGTTCAACATGGATGTTAATACGCACAGACACACACAGAGACTGTTTGGTGATACAGGAGTTTATTGTAATTATTGATCAGAGAGTTAATAAAATACCTGCAACCCTCAGGCCACACTCTCCACTACAGAAACAAACAGACTACCTTCTACGGGAGGCCAACACCATTACCACATGTGGAGGTACAAACTCACAGAAAACACTGTACACATGTTCCCTTAAATAAACAGAGTCTGAAAGAAACATATTGGCATGATGTTCTACTTAATAAATCTACTTTATTAATTCGTTCACATTAAACAGGAAATAACAGCAGCAACTCGGCCACGTTGCCCCTGAAACCCCCACGCTCAATTAATACATGGTAGATTCCCACCCTAAGCGGAACCAATAATTCCTAGCATTGTTTCTTACCAGGACTCTAAAAATCACGGGACAAATGCTACACGGGAACAATACACATAGTTTACAGGTATTTCATTCACACTCTGATCAATAATTACAATAATCTCTTGTATCACCAAACAGTCTCGGTGTGTGTTTGTGCGTATGTGTGCGTATTAAAGTCCATGTTGAACGTGCGGTCCCTCCGTGACCGTCACAAGACCCAGGAGTCTTATTTTCTCTTGCAAAATTAATATTGCACTTTAAGCAAAAACACATTTTATCCGATTACTCGATTAATCGATTGAATTTTTGGTAGAATACTCGGTTACTAAAATATTCGATAGCTACAGCCCTATATTCATTCAATTTAAAGGAGACATTTCACTTACCTTTCAAGTCGTTTGTGAAATGGCCTAAAGAGGAATTATAATGCACATGGAAACTTATTAACTTATTTCTTTTCTCTGTCTCTTTTTCTCTTCCACAGTTAAAAGCCGAAAACCATCTCTGGGCGATCTTATACTGAGGCACACCAACAGTCCTACGAGAGCTCGACATGCAGCTCAGTTGGCCTTGGCCCATGTGAGAGACGGAGGGCAGTCTCTGCACAGTGCTTTGTTTCGGGGTGGTGCAGTCAGCGGGGCCTCTGGCCTGGAGAAGCAGGCAGAGGCACTAAGGGTGAAAAACGCAGTCTACTGTTCTGTTATTTTCTCCGAATTTCTCAAAGAGCTAGCAGCTCTTGCACAGGAGCATGCTGTAGCCCTGCCCTTCCCACCTAGTCAAGGCACTGAGGAATAACACCAGGCCAAAATTTTCCTCCATACTTGCTTTATCCACTGTACCTGGCACTGAACTGTAGACCATTACATCCCTGAGATTTTTCAAACAGTCTTTTTTCAAGGGACATAATGCACTCAAAGAAACCGGAAAACAAAGATGATCATAAAGGTAAAGAGAGAGGACCTCTCTTGTTAATAATCTCATGTTCATAATGTCTTTTTTATTATTATTATTATTGTACAGGACCATTTATCCATTAAGCTTTAGGAAATTGTGCATATAAATCTTGTATATAGTCTATATAAAATATCTATGTGTATAATGATTTTTGTACACTCAGAGAGACTTGCATCCTTTAAGCTGGAGGAATTTGGCCGTAAACTTGCACTCCCTACGTTTCTAAGTCACTTCAGAGACTAGCTAATGCAGACTCACCACACATGTTTCTTTTAAACCTTTATGGGTGCGGAAGTGCCATTTAAATTTTTTTAGCAATGTTGAACGGTTATTTTCTCTTTTATAGAAATATAGGTTTAAGAGTTCACACCCGGATAAATCTGAAATAATTATCTGGCCTTTTTTAAAGGACTAGATGTCAGAGACTGTTTACCAATCACAAGCTGGGTAATAAGTCCTCGTTATCGCAACAGAATTTGCCCATTTTTGACATCTCTGAAAACTCCACAAGTGACAAAATGCTCAAGTTCTGCCAAACTCTAGCACAAATCTAGCACAAAACGTTAGAGCCCATAAAGAGGGGAGAGGGTTCATTTTCCTAAACTCCGTCCCAATAAAAACCTGACATATTAAGCTTAGATGGAAAGTTTTTGTTTTCATTCTCATGTCGAGTTGCAGCAGCACATTTTTTAGGGTGAGTTTCTGGCTGTTTTAGGGAAATGCAAATGGTACATTCATCTAGCGTGACATTACACATTACACAGTTTTTTGGGAAAGGCACTGATTTTTCTGTCCACAAAGATTTCATGTACTCTATGTTAGCGTCCATTTTGGCCGTCTGACTAGGTGCTAATGTCTCAAATATTTGACTGGTATGTGCAAAGAGAAGCTTGCTTAATAATTACCTTTCCCTTTAAGGAGTGAGCCAAGTTATGTAAATCATAAGCCATCTTAGTGTTGAATCAGTGTTTTGTTTCTGTTCATTACTTGATTTTGCTAGTGTTATGAAGTATCATCCGTGATGTGTGCATAGTGGAAACGCCATGGCACTTTTTAATTTGTTTATTGCCAAAATACTTTAGACACTTAAATTTTCAGAATGGAAGTTGGAACATGCATGTGTACCAGATCTGTGAGTGTTTTTAACAGTGAGTGTGCATGTTTTTTTTTTGTTTTTTTTTCAGTATCGTTTTTGCCCATTGTGTCTTAAACGCAGTGCTGATCTGAAATCATCCATCCAAGAGCTTTTATCATGCACAAGCCTTGCACAAGTTTACTTAATTTTCTTTCATTGCAGTGTTTTTTTGCTTCACTTGTGTTAGTTCAGTAATTCAGTTTGATCAAATATGCTTTTTGATCAGTTTCTTCTAGATGTAAGAGCAGACAATTTGAAAGGCGGTTCTATATTATTTTTCTAGCTGCTAAATTTTCAATCCATCCATTTTCCCCTCCTTATCTATCCACCCATCCACAGAGGGTCTGTATGGAACATTAGTTTGATGCGTCTCTGCTTTTGTTATTTGAAATAGGAAATGTTTAGCAAGTAAATTCCATATTTAAGGATAATGGTAGACCATGTTAGTGTCAAAAAATAGTTTGTGCTTTCCTTGAAACATGCTCTGATGACTGTGTGGGTGAGAGATGAAATGGAAAGGATAAAGAGCAAGAGGTTGAATGACGAAACGGTACATATGTTAGGGTTCAGTTATCTCTATGGAGACAGTGATTATTATACTTTCTTTTCAGTTTCTAAGTTAGAAATCAAAAAGGCCTATACAATTGATGTGTCATAAGATACCAATGCACAAAAAAATGCAGTTTTTATGATGCAATTATTTGCTTGATGTGGAGCAGATAGGAACGGTTTTTTTTTTTTTTTTTTTTTTTTGTTGTTGTTGTTGTTGAAAAACCAGGAGCTCATTGATTGTGTATGCTTATTGAAAATTGTTTGTTTGATCAATATACATTGCACAGTTTTTAAGTTGATTTATCTGTATTTGGTTTTCTCTTTATTTTTCTTTCACTCTCCATTTGTTTGAATGAAATGACTTCTGCAGCTTGTTATCTATGCAAACTGGTTTCCGTGTTTCTGAGTAAGTGAAGATGGTTAAACCTTTGGGGACAAACACAAACTAAATGTACAATCCGGAACCCCACTCTTCAATAATTGACTTATCCCTCATCGATTCAGTAATCTACTGGACTGTATGGAATCTCATGCAAAATTATGAATGTTATCAAAATATTTTTTTATATATAAAATGGAGGAGGAAAGTGGAACCGAATGGAGATTTAAATCAACGATAAAACCTTCAAAGACAAACACTAAAAGGGATTGTTTTTATTAATTTATAAATGTTTTACCTGGCAATACCTTTGGCTTCTTTGTCTTTATTTCGGAGAAATTTATAAAGGTGAGACCTTTTGTTGTTTGTTTTAATTTAAATGTGGTTGATTGTAAATACATTAGAAATAATGATTAAAAAATGCATGTGAAATGGAAACAAAAGTATCACATATCCTAAATACACAATTTAGACTTTCTCTGATCTGTTGCTTGGACTTCGATGAATCATGATTTTAAAAATAAATGACACTGTGTTTTGATTGGTGCGTAGACTGGTTTTAAGCTGAAGATTATATGACACCTTAAATATTGGCTTGTCAGAAAAATGACCCAGTTTACTCTGAGCCATCATGCTCATCATTGGAATTCTCTTCCTCCCTTCTTCTATCATCTCTTCCTAATCTTCTGATAGAGTGCTTCACTTGAGTAAGGATCTGACACAAACAGTGCTGCTGTAAGGAACAAAGATTTCATGTCTTTCATCGGCTTTGGGTTTTCCTGAAAAAAAACAATGCAGCAATTTTAATAAAAATATTAAGCAGCAAAAAGTGCTTTTAACATTGATAATCAGTGTTAGGGAAAGTTACTTTTAAAAGTAGTACATTACAATATTGCATTCCTCCCTAAAAAAAAAAAAAGTAACTACGTTAGTTATTTTTATAGAAATTAATGCGTTACATTACTTAGAGTTACTTAAATCTGGGCAGGACTTGCTTGGTTGTTTTAAATATAAAAAGTTATTTTACAAATGTAAAAACCCTTTTCACAACATAAGTGAAATGAGTACGCCTCGGGCTGAAAGAAATATAAATTTACATCTGTACAGTAGATGGTGCAGCTCAAACAAATTGCACGAAGAATATGACGCAGGAGAAGAAAGTTCAACATTATTCAGGAATAACAAAAATTTATTTTTTGCCTTGTATGGTTGAATTGGATCATCAAAGGTCAGTAGCAAAGACATTGGTTAATAAAATGGGAATAAATACAAATTTGTCTTATTTAATTATTTCAGGTTTGTATAATATACTGTTTGCATTGGCCTGTTTTTATTGCATTTGCCTGTTTTTATTAATTTTGAGGAATACTTAATCTGTTTTTGTTCGAGTGAAATGAGTAAATGCATGTTGCCATATGGTGCTTTCACAGCTGTCACTTTGTCCCGAAACAGGGATTAAAATTATTACAGTGTTGCTTTTTATTCTTGGTGCAGTTTGCTTTCACTTAGCAAAGTTTCTAAATGGACCAAAATTGTTATTACAAGTCACATGCAAGTAAACTGTCCTCTCATTGGTCAAAGTTCCACAGTTTTAAATTTACTTTGAGAACTTGTGGTCAATCCTCAAAAACCCACAAACTCCAAGCATTGATTATTCAAGAACTGGGCTGCCATCAGTCAGGATGTGGCGTAGAATTGATTGACAGCATGCCAGGGCAAACTGCAGTGCTCTTGGAAAAAGAAGGGTCAACACTGCAAATTTGATAATATCATTTTCAATAAAAGCCTTTAAAACGTATGGCATTCTTGTAATAATACTTCAGCATACCATAGTAACATCTGACAAAAAGATCTAAAAACACTGTAGCAGTAGATTTTGTGAAATATAATATTTGTGTCATTCTCAAAACCTTTGGTCGAACTTTCCACCACCTGAAATGATTTGTGTGATCACAATTTTGAGCATGAAGTGTTGGGCAGGGAGCAGGGGCGGACTGGCCATCGGGAGCACCGGGACATTTCCCGGCGGCCTGACGGTCATTCTGGCCTGCCTGCTGCCGCTGTGTAGTCAATCAGGCTGACGTGCAATAGGCTGGTATGCAACTGCGAATTAATTGACGGTCTTATGAATCTACGAATCAGGCGATCGCGGAGTGAAAATGACACATTTATATTTACTAGGGATGGGACGGTTCACTGAAAAAACCTTTCCGCTCAGTTCACCACACACGGTTCGTCACGATCTGAGACCAAGTAGGTATAGAGCGCTGAGGCGCTGTTCAACTTAAATCTGACAAAGCATCTGTAATATGGTTTACTATAAATAACACGTAAAACAAACAGGGTTCAAATAATATATGTTTCTGTTGATTCATGCGCATTCTGGATTCCCAGACATTACAACAGCGACGAAAAAAAACCTCTACAAATCATTCACTCTTGTTCAATACTAATTCGAACACTATCAGTGCATTCTCTTAAAGTGACAGTCTTTATATTAATCGAACAGCAACAACAAAGAAATCACTCACTGCTCTTGGTTAAAAAGCTTTTTTTACTTTAACAAAGAATAATCTTTAATTTATAGTCCAAAATACAATGCTGTTTTACATTTGATTACTTTAATTCCTGTACCTAAAAACTAATGCAAGACCTTCTTAAAAAAACCTGAAAGTCAGTTTATTTTATTTTTCTCCCTACTCTATTACTCTATAACACACTAGTGCTGCAAGTGCTCCTGCTGTTGAACAAGATGGGGTGGACAGTTCAGCTTTTGAGTCAGAGCAGGAACCTTCAAGTAAAGTTTAAGCTATTAGCAAAACTAAACATGCTGGCTATACTCTTAAAAATATGGGCTTTTAAGATTTATAAGATCATCAGTAGTAGGACTGTGATCATTGGGACATACAATTGATGGCTGCATAATTAATATAGATTATTGAAAGTGCTTATTTCATATTGCAGAGAAACTCAGTGTGCAGAGTGAGAGAGAGGGGGATTAAGGGAAAGATGATAGAGACAGGGAATGCCTTGATAATTCTTGATACTTCACTTGATTATTTTGCCCGTCCACAGTCTAAGGATTTTGATTTATTTTTTAACTATAACCCAACAGCTGAAAGAGCCAAAGAGTTTAACAGTCTGGTGGACACATGAATTGGGTGGGTGGTGGTGAATGCAGCAACAGAGGTGGCCTGGGGTGGAGTCAAATTCCCGGCCTGATTTACTGTCCCAGTCCGCCACTGGCAGGGAGTAATCACTAGAGTGGCATGCAGTATAGTGCTGTGTGTCACTTGGCTATCGCTGTTTATCCTAGTCAAGGCCTACAAGTTGATGTTTGATTAACTTAGTTAAATGTTATTTATATAATGTTTCTCTTTTCCTGAATAGCATTGTCAATAAAGTAAGCTTTTTCTATCAATTATGTGGCGTGGTGCACCCTTTTTCCTCCATATATGTCTGATTGAACCTCTTTTAAAATAATTGGAGGTTTGTTACAATAATAATGTATCGAGCACCAAATCAGCATATAAGAAAGATCTCTGAAGGATCATGAATCAAATAGGTTCTCTAACAAAGATGTGGCAAACTGGCCTTGATCTGAATGAAACACTTGAACCATCAAGCCTTCACAACTTTTGTTCTTACATACATTCCCAGTTTCATGCTGACTGAAATGACTGGATGGAGTTAGATTCATAGAAAATCCAGTGAGGTGCAATCCCCCCACCCCCCCAATTAAACTCTATTAAATGTGGTCAAAGTCATATGGTGTGCCGCTTCACATGGTTTGTAATTGAGCCAATTTATTCAGAAATATTACTAGTATGTTCAATATCTAAGGTGGCCATTATTCAGATATGACTCCAGCTGTCATGCACTTGATGAGGCTGCAGCTTTGTTCACTATTATTTCATGTTGAAATATCAATCAAGCACATGATTATTTAAGTTATTGTAAAGATAAATGAATATGTGCGTGAATATGTGCGTGATTTCTGCCATCTTTGGCCTCCTGAGGTGCCATAGGCATGTACAAGAAGCCATTTCATTTCAAGATCCCCTGCAGAAGCAAACATTGATACTGTGATCTTCTACAGTCTCTGGGCTTCATAAGATGTCTTGATTAGTTAAATGCACTTCAGAGATATACAGTGTGAAGAGCACACTTTTATATAGTTACAGCCAGTGTCTGTGATATGTGAAAGATCCTCAAACTCCCACATGATTGCCATCTTGTTGATTAGACATGGAGCTGCTTATCCAATAGCTGATCTTTGTTTAGTTTTTTTTTTATAATTTCAGATTCACTCTGTTATGTAGTCAGCTAGCTGAAAGTGTTAACGAGATTTGCATATTTAGAGGTTTACAAGTGCTTGCTTTTTATTTAATTTTTTTATGCAAATCAATTCATAATTAAATTGTTTCAAAAGTTAATAAGGTAGAAAATTCTCAAATTCAACTTTATACATTTTTTTATAAATTGCATATTTTATAAAGCCAGAGCAAAATTAACACAGTGCTTGTTTGCTCTATTGAAATGAACATATAAGGTGCTGGAGGAGTGTAGAACTTGCAGGTCCTGAAATTCTTTTAATTTTACATGGTGACAAAAAAATACCTTCTTAATGAAAATTGTGTTTCAGTTTAGCTCATAATCACACACACCAAGGTTACTGGTAGTTAAGTAAATTAGTTCTGTACCGTTTCCTAGCAACACTGGGGCAACTAGCAAGAGAAAAAAACTCATGCCTGTGGGAGAGGAGTTTAGTGACAGAGGAGGAGGTGACGGCCACAGGTAAGACTTTCAACTTCAGTTCAGTTTCTAGAATTAAAGACCAAATATTTTGTATTATACATTCAAATACTTTTTTTTTCTGGTTAGTTTTGTGTTGAACACTGCTTTTGAAATACGCTGATCTTTTGGTTTTCTTCTTCTGGCCATTTTAAAGTGTTTAAAAACAAACAAACAATGTTTTAAATGATTTACAATATTTTTAAAGAGCAGTTAATGAACATCTTTGTGAATTACTTATGTTACATTTATTTGGTTATAAATAAGTAGTTGGAAACTATTCATAATGTTATCTGTCACTGCCAGTTTGCAGTTGTAAAGTGGAGTGATATTTATAGTTAATTGTTTTGCATAAAGATAGATTTAGTTTGGTATAATAACTTTTTTTTTTTTGCATGCTAAAAATAGTTAATTGCTTTTCTTCACTGGCTTTCTTGTGCAAAGCCAATACGCAGAGTTAATCTGCAGCAGCCTCATAGATAATGTAAGAGGTAATGTTAGAGGATACCTACAGAAAAGACACAGGAGAACACACAAACACATGCAGCATATCAAATGACTTCGCATGCAGTGTTATGCTCATGCAAATGTCTATTCACATTTCTGCTGCGATGCAATAGTTTAGGCTCCAGTATTCTAAATTCGCATATAAAAGAAGTACCAAGACTTCGGAAAACATAGACAACACTGACATTCTTTTTATAAATCATCTTTGACTGAATTTTCTTTGTGCCATTACAATTGCACACTTTCTTAAAAAAAGAGAAAGCTTTGCTGATTTGGCAAATAGAGTGACTAGAAACAGTCCCTTATGTCATTATTTCAAATATTCTCCTGCTTGGCATGTCTTGCTGACATCTATATTTCTACCTTGTCCCTCCTCTCTTTTTTTTACCGTTGTCTCTCAAACTGAACCAATCAGGTCTAGTGCTGTAAAATATTATTGCATAAAGTAGGCTCTATCTCAAATTGGATAGGAAGAATGGAAATATTATACTACATTACACAATTTTGCTGATAAGCTTTTCCTTAGATTCAGGTATATTGCTATTTATCCCTTATAGTGTGGTTTTTACTTATAGTTTTCAAATCTAAGTGCAGCTGCATTATGTTTATCATGCATCTCAAGTATGCACTATCAAATAGTATATTCATAGCATGAATATTCATGTCCTCTGATAATAACTTAATTTTCTTTACTTGCAGTATCTCTTCCTCCCACTACACATGCACACTATGGACTCGACTGCTTTAAACTTAATCATGAATTAAGTATACGAGCGTTGTGCTGATGTGTAGCCTGATGTGATACTGGGCCTGAAGAGCTGAGATAGAAGGCTACAGAGTGAGAATACAAGTGAGCAAGGGAGAGCAAGTGCACTTCTCAGTTTTGCGATGACATTTTTTTTTCTTTTTAGTCTATCTTTTGCCTCCCACATATATGCTGTCCTCCTTCGTTCACTGCCTGCCTGCCTGAATTTGAAATGCTAATAATCTCCTCTGTGCTAGAAATATTCTGACTCTCTTTCTTCTAACTGTCTCTCCCTCTCCTTTGCTCACATTTGTCTGTCTGCCACACGTTCTCTGTGTGTTTTCCAGTAGTCTTCCTCTAGCCATTCCTTGGTTCCCTCGATTCATCAATTCTGTCAGCTTCTCGGCTTTCTATCTGTCAGTCAAGGTCAAAGCTTTGTTTATCACATGCATATCAGTACAGTGGAAAAGAGATACTTTCTTTGCATCTCTTAAACATGGAAAGTTATAAAAAAGAAGTAATAATAATGCTAACACTAAAAATAAAAATAAATAATCAGTAGCAAAGTAAAATGTTCCATATATAGCTGATACACCAGTAATATAAAGGCAGTCAGAAAAGACAAAAAAGTGCATTGTTTGGTCTTTGGTCTTGTTAAATTTGTTTGCCCTCTCAGATGTGCTCGGCAACTGTTCTGCAAGACAGCAAACCATATCAAATTCCAGAAGTAAGCCGCTTAAGGTTTCCTACTTTCAGTCAGTTCAACAGCCTGAAACAATGGCTTGAGTGTTGTGTTGTTATCTCCAAGAAACTTCTTAGCTATGACAATAAAAAAGGGTAAGATGAAATGACTTCTGAGATATACTTATTTAAATGTTGTAATAATTCTGAAGTTATAATCCAGCATATATTTTGATGTAATAACTGGTGATAACAGTCATAAGTTATTTGGATAATAACTGTATCGTAGTGAACTTACATTATTCCAGCACTACTGTCACCTCAATACTTATTTTAAAATATACATCTCATTACTGCTATATTATACATAATTATATGTTATGCTAATTATAAAAAGTGAATTTATTACAATTTTATTACAATTATTTAATTGGTGTATTTGTTATTTGTGACCCTGGACCACAAAACCAGTCTTAAGTCACTGGGGTTTATTTGTAGCAATAGCTAAAAAATATATTGTATGGGTCAAATATATTTTAAAATGATAGATTTTTTTTAATGCTAAAAATTATTAGGATATTGAGTAAATATCATGTTCCATGAAGTTATTAGGTAAATTTCCCACCATAAATATATCAAAACTTCATTTTTGATTGGTCAACTGCATTGCTAAGAACTTCATTTGGACAACTTTAAAGGTGATTTTCTCAGTATTTAAATATTTTGCAGCCTCAGATTCCAAAGTTGTATCTCAGCCAAATATTGTCCTATCATAACAGACTATACATCAATGGAAATCTTATTTATTCAGCTTTCAGGTGATGTATAAATCTTAATCTAGAAAAATTTACACTCAATACTGGTTTTGTGGTCCAGGGTGACATTTATTTATTTTTACTGTGGTATTTTGTTGTCATGGCTGGCTGATGTTGTCATGACTGTGGTTGCAGCAAAGCAACTGCATCTCCTTTTTTCCTAAACGGTAATGAGAGTATTGATGATGCACGACAAGGTGTTTTATTCACATAAGTAGGTCTTTGCATTTTATTTTTTTACTTTGAGACTCCAATATGACAAGAATACTTAATACAGTATAAATTAGTAATAGCGGTGCCATATACTGTAAAGGTCAGTTTCAAAAGATACCCGTTGACATGCTTCATGAAATGTTGATTATGTGTTCCAGCACATCAACTGCAAGCTGGATTTCTTATGTACTTTTTCCACTTGAATGTTTTAGAAATGTTGGCCAATTTGAGTGTTTGCAAAGTTGATGTGAAACCTTTTTGACAGTAACATTAACAAAATGAGAGCATCGATGAGTTTTCATAACCTGTATGTCTTGTGCTTTAATGTCATAATATGATATTTTCAATTATATTGATTAAATTTATGTCATTACCATGTACGTTTTTTATTGTAAATGCCTTAACATTAAATACAAATTTGTGCAATGAAGCTCATTTTTCAAATGGCCTCAGTATTAAACCCTTTTTCTCTATACCTCTCCTATCAGGTCCAAAAAGGTCTTGATACAAGCCTTCTCAAATAGCCTCTACAAATTATCTGCAAAGATGTCTACTGGATCTCCAGTGAGCAACAAGACTTCCCCTAGCACATCTCCACAGCCCGCACTAAGACCATTAGCACAGTCAGACATAGAAGGTCATGAAGACCCAAAGCCTACTCCTGCAGCCTCTTCGTTTTCCTTACCGTGTTGGGCTACCCAGGCCCTATGTGATTTAGCAAGATGTGAAACAGAGCTCAGGCGACTGAGGGAGCAACAAGTGACTGAAGCACAGATGGTAAGTCGAAGAGTGGAGCGTGCACTGCTTGGAGCACAAAGGGAGGAGCGCCGTCTACTGGAAAGGGTAGAGCAGGATCACAGGGACCTACAGCTCAGACTGGAACAGGTGCAGAGGGACAATGGAGCAGCCATAAGGGTTGGACAAAGATTGGTTGACCAGCGGCTATATAAAGTCATTAAACTTAGAGAGCTAATAAAGATATGTGGTGGTGGTGATGGTAATAAAGATCGAGAGGGGGATCTGAAGCGGGACCAGCTTCTTAAGGGTGTTGCAGAACTAGTCCAACCTTGGGAAGTCTCGCTTGCGCTCAAACGTGTGTCTTTTAAACCAAGTGCTCAACCAAACACTGTAACCTTTGGTGAGATCAAAGTACAAGACCACAATGTCCATTTTCCTGTTGGGGGCTGTGGGTCGCAGGGGCAAATGTGTTCCCTCCATGCCAATGAAGCACGCTGTGGGGCTCATGTCATTGGAGAGGGCCAAAGCACACCTGATGGAACAAGTCCTGGGCTAAACCAAGTCCTATCTCCTGTGCCTAATCCAAATCACTCATCAACTAGTAGTGGGAACTTGAGGGTTGTCCGGAAGCTCCGTTTGTCAGCCCGAAGTGATGAAGAATCAGGGGAAGAGGTGAAGTGTCAGTCCCCACAACTGCGTCACATTTCCCCTAAACAAGTCCCATGCGAACGGGATTCATCACAGGAGGATGAGTGTGAATCTCCTTCATCTGAATGCAAAGGAGATGAGCTCTTTTTGGCTGTACCACCACTTAGTCATGGTGAGTCAGAGGGTGAGGATTTTGCCCATATACAAAATGGATCAATCGCACAGTGTGCTTCACAGAGAGCAAGAAAGCAACACGAACTCTCTCCATCTCCAGAACAAGGTGACCAAGGTGGCTGGTTCTTGCATCACTTTGACCATAAAAATCATGCCAGAGACACTGGATCTACATCACCGCAGAGCCCCAGAGAGATCAGCTCTAGTCAAGGCACCAATAACCACTTCCTTCGTGGCAGGTCTTGTTCTCAGTTAAGTGCATCCTCAGATGACCACCCACTAAATCGTGCACCATCCCCTGCAGACAGTGTAGATTCTGGGTACACTTTCATTGTCAGCTCCCCCAGAGATTTTTCCAACTCCCTGCGTCCTACTGCCCGCCTATCCAGATCAGCTGCTGATCTTTCCTACTGCAACAGACCCCTCAGTGAAACCAGAACACACCAGTCAAGCACATGGAGTGTAACTAAGAGTCATATGTCCTCACTCTCAAACCCAAACTTCCGAAAACTAAATGAGGTATCACAGACTAAATCCTGCCCTAGTCATGGCAACTTATCTCAAAAGAACACCCGACAGCAGGCTTCTTGTTCCAGTAGAGTGTCCCGTTCACTCTCTATGTCTGTTATCAATAACTCATCTCAGAAAAGACTGAACCACTTCACATCTGGACGGCAGAATTCTCTATATGAGAATAGACTGTGTGGAGAAAGGAGTGAGCCAGCTCTTCTAGAGTTAGAGGAGGATGCCGAATCATTGGGACGAGAAGAAGTGCGTCTTATTCGTCAGTTTGGTAAACAAGGCTCAGGACGTGCTGATCTCACGTTGCCCAGTGGTGTCCATGCAACCCCGCAAGGTCAACTATTCCTTGTGGATTGTGGGAATGCTCGTGTACAGGTAACGGATGCCCATGGCAATGTCCTACAACAAGTGACTTCTCCAAGTAATGAATTGGGAGGCTCGTTGCGACGTTGCCGCAATTACTTTGATGTGGCTGTTAATGCCAAGGGTTTGATTGCTCTGAGCTGTGCTGCTGAAAGGGCTCTCCTGATCCTTAGTCGGCATGGGCGTCTCCTCCAAACATTTGGAGGAGGACCCTACATTGCAGGAGTACCTCGAGATGAGTTGGAAGCACCGAGGGGAGTGACAGTCACCCAAAGAGATGAATTCCTAGTTGCAGATATACGAAAGGGTACTCTTACAGCACTAAAACTCGAACCTAAAACTGGTTCCAGATTGGAACGCACGGTGGTGACTGGTTTCCACAGGCCTTATCTAGTCGCAGCATGCTTGCATTCTGGTCTGGTTGCAGCATCTGAGCGCGGCAGTGAAACGGGGCAGGAACCTTGTGTGAAGATTTTAGGACCAGGATGGGACACCCTACGAATCCTGGGTGTTTGTTCTAGCTTAGGACCCGTACTCTCCTGTCCCTGGGGCCTCTGCATTGATAAAGATGGGTCTGTTTTGGTGGCAGACTGGGGAGATAAACACCGGGTACTTCTATATCCCTCTGAAGGGGCAGGACGAGTGATTTTGTCTGATGGACTGAGCAGCCCTCGTGGCCTTGCACTTTTACCTAATGATCTCCTAGTTGTGTCAGATAGCATGCACCACTGCATTAAAATGTATCAGTACAAATGAAAAGTTACCACAAAGCTTAAAATTCAAAAACTGGTAAAACTTTAGTATAGGGACCAATTCTCATTATTAACTAGTTGCTTATTAGCAGGCCTACTGATAACATATTAGCTGTTTATTAGTACTTACAAAGCACATTCTGTATGACCATGTTCTACATCCCTAATCTTGCTCAGTACCTAAATTTTACAACTACATTGCTAACTAATAATAATCAGCAGAATTGGACCTTAAAATAAAGTGTCACTTAATGAGATGATTATTTAGTATTTATGTATTATTATTATTATTATATAATATATATTTCATTTACTATTTGCTGCCAGTACAATACAATCTTGCATAGTGTATAGCAATGGTTGACAATCTACAATAAGCAAGAATAGTAGTAGAGATGAGTAATATCTGTATTAAGTTGTTTATTTAAAAAGCATTGAAATCCCTCAAATATACATGCCAAATAACTGCTTAATGTAATCCTCAGTAATACAGTCTTATAGTTACCCATCAATTTTACTTACACTGCAATCCACTATATATATTTGTGTGTGTTTGTGTGTATGTGTTTGTATACAGTACATATAGTAGCTAGGTTCACAAAACACTTCACATAGTCACAAAAGTGTGTTTTATTTACTTGTAGACAAGTCAGACTGAATGCATATGCTGACTAACCTAGAATTTTGTGTGTTGTGCTTTGACATTTGTTTCGAATCCCTGGCGATTTTTCTTTATACCGCACTTGTTTGACTTTTAACCTTTCCAGCAGGAGGCAGTAATGATACATCAACATGTTAATGCATTTGGAAAGGAACTGTTCATCAGTGAACTCGAGAATGAAAAATAATAATAAAAATAAATATAATAATAATAATAATAATAATAATAATGCTCAAATAAATAAAAACATTCCTAACATCAACACATAATGGACAAGCCTCCTGTTCATTGAAAAGCATGCTTTCTAAAATATCTAAATTTATATGTGTAAATGTCTTTGACTGTTCTTAAAACAACATTAAAGAAGTTTTTCTATTTGAGCACTTCTGTTCATCATTAGTATACTTGGCCCTTGTATAACAACAGGAATGTAACTACTGAATGTGAAACATTCTTGGTATGACTGTGAAATCTTAAAAAATGAACCAGAACTGCTGGAATCTTTTAAATAATTCTGGAATTCTTTCCTGTTAGCTCTAGAATCCTCTGAGTTCTGTAATGACTTGCTGCATGAGTGAGAGTCTCTCAAAGCTTAACAAGGAATGTTGACTAACACACCCAGTCTGCTATTCCTTTTCAGTTTGATTTTAGAACACATTCTCTTGGCTTGGTCCCAAAATGGATGGCTATAATCTAATCAAAATTACTTCTGCTCACTTCTTGAGAGGTCAACACAAACATGCAGACATTTAAATAACATAACATTATATATATATATATATATATATATATAGAAATTTTTGTGATATCCTTCCTCTGTCCTAAAAATGGTTTGTTATTCAGTAGAAAGGTTTTCCTCTCACTTGTTTATGCTGTCAGAGGATGTGGTGTCTCCTTGTCGGTCAGGAAGTGGAGCCTTGTCTTTGACTTTGTGTGTGACTGAAGCCGGAATTAATTCAACTAAGGTTTTCATTACAATTCCACATGTTCCTTTTTTGCCTCATGTGCAATGAAAGACCTTTAACAGTAGTTTGTAGTAACAGTAGTTTAACAGTCAGGTCACAATAGTGTGGGATGTGGAATTGTGAGAAAACACAAGGCAGATGAACTTCCCAGAAAGAGAAACCCGTTCTACCTGTTCCATTCTTAAATTGTTTTAAGTTAAAAGGCTAAAATGTATCAGCCTTTTACACTGACTATTTAACCATAAGCATTATAATAGGTAACATTTCTTGCATTCCTGTAGCTAAAAATAGTAGATCATGTCTTTAGCAATGCCAAGGTCATGGATTTCACAGGGAATGAATTAACTAATCAAATGTATATTTTGAATGCAACCTGAGTCGCTTTGAATTTTTTGTAAAGCTAGATTCCATCTTAGTAAAGATAATCTGGTGTGCATTATTATATTAAACCGGTATAAAAGAAGAATAGTTTAAAACCATCATCTTGTCTGTGTGGTCCCATATAATGGTTGCAATGAATAAGCCTTCTAGTAAAGAATGATGTTCAGAAAGGAATGTTAGATGGCTCTTAAAAATCTCAAATAAAAATATATCCTGCAGTGTCTACAAGAGAGAGAGAAAAAAACACCCATAAAAGAACTGGGTGTAAGTTGTCCTTCATTATAGAGGAATGCCTGAGTTTGCAGTTTATCTACAAACCCCAAACCACATCATCCCAGATAGGGTAAACACTAGTTATGTCTTGAAGAAAAAAAATAAAATAAATGAAAGCACACACAGATAACCTACTTTCAAAATGAAAATGATATGCTTTAAAACGTCTCAGCAGTCTGAGGAATTAGAATGTCTCTGAGAATTTAAAATATATGATAATGACATAGTAAACCTTTTGATATTGAGTTTTTGAGGTCTAGCTTGTTGTAACAGTAACAGTTTTGCCACAAGTGCATATTTGAGATCCACATGCAACCTATAATAATGTGCTTATGGATAAGAAATAATTATTAATATGGAGCAGGATGTCTCAATTGTTTGTATTGTGCATGTCTTAAGGAAATGTACCATTTTTTCCTCAATCTAAGAATAAATAAATATTTCCTTGCAGTGTGTGTTTTTGTGTAAGTTTCTTAAATATGGGTGGCTAGTGTTGGTGTTTCGTGCTGTACATATGGTTACAGTGTGTATATTACAGTATGTACAATGTCTGTATCTGTGCCGGCTTGCCTGTATGTGCAACAGGCAAAATGCCAAATGAGTGGCATTTTGCATGTTGTTGCACACAGCCACGGTTGTTTGCTTTGAGGGGATTTATGGAAGTAGCAAGTAAACTTTAGAGGAGCAATAAAAAATACCCCTCACAGCGAGAGATGAGAGTGAGTGTGTGTGTGTGTGTATGTGTTTGTGTGAGAGAGAGAGAAATAGGGGAGGGGGGCGGGGGTGCGGTTGGCACGACAAATGTTAGCCATTACTGAGAATGTACAAATAAGGGAAGGCTTGTTGAAGAATGTGCACAATTTTTACATTTAGAGTATGGGAAAAATATAGGCTACACTAACTCAAAAGGACAGAAAACTGAATTCTTGAGCCCATAGATTAAATTTAAATGGCTTGGCCCAAAAGTGTCCATCATCACCCTCATGTTTTTCAAAACCTTTTTTTTCCCCTCTTCTGTTGAACATGAATGTTCAGGCTTTTCTTTTCCTTGAAAATATCTGTCAAAGTGACTGAGATGAAGTCATTATAAACTGAAAATGTTTCCTTTCAAAGCTTATTCATTCTTCATGCTTTATAACTTGGCTCATTCAAGAGACATGTCAACCATATTTGCACAGAGTAATTTCTAGAATGAATTGCGACAAAAACTTTTTAGTCTGCGTCTAAATAGTTTCTTACACCATGCTTCTTTCCAAATACATGACAATGACTGAATAATATTTTGGGATGAACTATACATACTGTTAATCTTTATTTATGTAACTTCGTAATATAACATAATGATAGCTTATTTCTCCACATCACCAAAGCACCATTTTGGAGAATATGAGCTGAACGCAAGCAGCGTATGTACTTCTGTGTCAGCCACGCTGCACGGATGCGCCGTTTTCATTCTCCAAAATGGTGCCACGTTGATGCCGAGAGACACAGAAGAGACCAATTGTTGAATAAAGTAATTATTTTTCTTTTCTTCACAGACAAATAGTATTCTCATCGCTTCATAATGTTAACGGTTGAACCACTGATGGCAGATGGACTATTCTGACGATGTCTTTCATACTTTACTGGACCTTGATGGTGTAATTTACATAGCAGTCAATAGGAAAGTCATAAGCCTCCTGGTTTTCATCTAAAATATCTTAAATTGTGTTTCAAAGATGAATTAAGCTTTTACAGGTTTGGAACGCCAAGGGGGTAATTAATAACAAATTTTTGAAGTAGAGTATCCCTTTAACAAATGCTGGAAAAAAAATTAAATGCACAAATGTTAATTCCATAGCGTCAAGTAAACTCATATACAAAATGTAAAAAATCTGAAGTTGAGAAAATGCAAAAGTTTAAGGCAATCAGCTTCAGCAGATTTTTGAGTTTGCTCAACTTGTTTTTGTTGGATATATTTAAGTTTTCTCAAATTTTTATTGTATAAACTGAAAACAACAAGTTGACAAAATTAAAAAATCTGCTGAAGCTGATCTACAGAAGCCGCTCAACTTTAGATTTTGACAGTGTCTTTACTGTGTCTATGTGAGTACTGAATAAATGTGAGGGACAAAGGTGCTAAATGATCCATTTCATGTAAACCAAAGCGATGCCAGGTTTGCTTCTTTCTTGTTCCAACACAAATTTGCACACAGACACACAAAATCATATAGAGGTTTATTTAGTGCATCTCAATAAATTTTAACATACAAAACAGTATAAACATTTTAAATTACCTATGGCAAAACGTAAAATTCACATCACTGACTCCTGTTGCACCTCCTTTACGGTTTTCAAGACTTTCCACTTAAATTTAGTCATCCTTTGATGAGCATGTATGGGAGCTCATATCTTTCTACATAACTGCTTGTAGAACATTACTTCTCACTTTCTTTTTTCCATCTCTTTCTGTAATTCAACTGGAATGAAGCTTTAAAATATTAATTTGCCTTGGTGATAGGTCAACTGGTTCGCTGTTGACAATATGACATAATGCGTAATTTAAAGGGGTCATATGATGTTGCTAAAAAGAACATTATTTTGTGTAGTTGGTGTAATGAAATGGGTTTATGCGGTTTAAAGGAAAACACCACCGTGTTTCTATATTTCAGTATGTTCTTCCCTCAAATTAAACAAATTGATCAATCGCTGTAGCGCACCGTGCCACTATGCTACGTTTAGCTTAGCACCATTCATTCCTTAGGATCTAAACAGGGATGAATTTAGAAGCCACCTAACGCTTCCATGTTTTCCCTATTTAAAGACGGTTACATTAGTAGTTACACAAGTAAGTGTGGTGACACAAAATAAAACGTCGTGATTTTCTAAGCGGATAAAAAATTATAACTATAATGTATGGGCGGAAGATCACTTCGCAGCACTTCGACCTTGGCGCAGTAATATCATCAATCCTGAAAACTCCTCATGATGGTTGTATTGACGGAAGTTAGAGGGAGAGGGGGAGTTTTCAGGAGTGATTATTACTGCGCCGAGGTCAAAGTGCTGCGAAGTTCTCTTCTGCTGTTTATTTTGTGTCACCATACTTACTCGTGTAACTACTTCTGTAACTGTCTTTAAATAGGGAAAACATGGAAGTGCTTCGTAGCTTCTAAATTTATCCGTTTGGATCCTAATCGCATGCTACAGCGATTGAGTTCATGCGCAAGGATGGGAGAGGTACGTATCAACTCATCTAAGATGAGGGAAGAACATACTGGAACATGGAAAGACGGAGGCGTTTTCAAAAAACATTAATTTCCACATAATGTACATTATTGTTTCTCCTTTATGCCTCACCTTTCTGAAACGAGTTGATTTTTATAAAGCTCATCGTTCTGAAAAGGGAGGTATACACTGATTGGCCAGCTATCCAGTGCGTTGTGATTGGCTGAATACTTCAAGCATGTGACAGAAATGTTACGCCCCTACTATACTCTGATGCCGTGTGTCCTGGAAAACCGAGATAAAAACATTAAAACCCATTAAAAACAAGGCTTTTGTTGCATCCAGTGGGGACATAATTAGAGATTATAATGACAATACCAACAGTCCTTAATTCCAGTCCTCTTGTGTTCGTTGCTCCCTTCCTGAGCAGGGGAAATCTGTTTGAAATTTACTTCACTTCGGAACTTTCATTCACGGATTTGCGTTGCGCAACGTCTTCACACATGGACAAGTGTGACATCATATACCTCTGTAAATAAATACAATTCAAATTCACATCTCGCACACTTCAATGCACTTTGAATGAAATATATACATTTGCTTCGAAATGGAATCATAGAGGAATATCCTGTGATGTCCACTTCGCAGGGCACTTGCGTTTAAATAGAACAAACATCTGAAGCGATAAGAGAAACATACAAAATGTGCTGAACGGGGGACATGAGGACTGAAATTGAGAACCGCTGACTTATACAGTCTTTTAACGTGTTGCATTGCATCACGCTGCGTAAACATAAAACCATGTCTGCATTTTTGATTGTAGAAACGAAAAACAACAAGTGCTACTCTACACTGCTCAAAACTTGCGTTTGAATCATCTGTGGCAAATGCTTTAAATACGTAAACGTACTTACAGTCTGTGAGTCAGAACATTCCATTGTAATCTACTCTCCCAGGATCAGGAAACAATTTACCATAAAATGCGCTGCACACATCTGAATATTTGGGTTGAACTATTCTGGAAGAGTGTTGTAAATACTACTTAAAATATTTCTAGTTGTGGATTTGAGACTTTAGTCTTTGCAACTTTACAGATCTTCTTTATGCACCAAGAGCTTTTAACACTCCAAAGATAAAGGAAACATTTTATTTGCATCATATGACCCCTTTAAAAAAATAACATAAATAAGGAATTGCAATTATGGATACGTCTATGTTCTGAAACAAATAGTATATTTAATTTAGCACATCTTTAAAAGACATAAACATTGCTGATGACTTCCATTAGTCATGAAAACATATCTGGAGTATAAAGCCACTAAGTGACAGTGGTGCTTTGAAAAGGCCTTTTTTTTGGCCCAGCAAGTCCAAGTCTGGGAGTCTGAGCAATGTACAGCAGGTCACCCAAAAAGACTGTTCTGAATGTAGATGCACTCCAATTTCAACAGCATTCTTATTAGCTCTTATAATTCACCAACATAAAAACAAAGATGGCACTGCTGAGCCACAATGTGTAAGAAGATGAAAGAGTGAATAGCTCATTAGTCTATGAAAAGTTGTCATTTATGTTGAGTTATGTGCACAAAAATACCTGGGGTATGAATATGCTGACTTTTGCAAATGCATAACACAAGCAGAGCAAATATCCATATGTGTTCATCTTAATGTAAAAATATTTTCCTGTGATTGTATGACAGAGTATGAGAGAGTGCCAGCTGACCCCTTTGTGACAGCATGAGGAGGAAAAGCTCTGGAATGTACACAGCTTGAGCCTTTGAACTCCGGTTCCTCTATGCTCCCTATGTCTTTCCCTTTTCTTTTGTGCTTTGGGGTCAATGGGTTAAAGAGAGGTGGAAGTCAGTGTGTTACGACTCTCTCATCTGCCATCTTCCTCTACTCTCAACTCCTCCCACACACAGTACAGTGATTACCCACACCACCCTCACCTCCTTGAATTCCTAAATGTCCAAGTTTGCCTACAAAAGACAAAGTTGTCATTAGAATTCCAGACATTCCAAGTCACAATCATAAAGACTGCAGCTTAAAAGTCAAATGTGGTTCACTTCCATCTGGCATATCTGACAACTGCCTGATAAGACACATTATGGACATTCAAAGAAATAACCCTGTCTTTGATCAATTAAATAAACTTTACATTTACAAGACAATCAGCAAATTAGAATTAAATATAGACAAATCTAATGTTCTATATTTTGAGAAACATAATGCCTCACCTCAGAGAGGGGTTTCCCGCTTGTAAAGTGCTGCACTGGTTGGCCCTTCAAACTGCAGCTTAATTGCCTGTTTGTGATTCAGCTGGGGATCAGTAGTTGTCATGTTAAACACAGACTCATTAGATAAGGCACTATGTGGGGAAATAACTGAAAGGTCAATTGGAGATTTGGATGTCATTTGAATTCCTCCCCAATCCTCTTTTTGTGCATGGGATTGGAAGTGAAAATGTGGGTATCCCAAAGGGGGGCTTTCCCCAATTTTTGTTTGTCGAATTGGGCCCTCTTGGTTTGGCATCACCCCTAAGGAAGCCATAACGGAGTTCCACTTTAGATCTACTCCACCAGCTTGTTTGAGGTTCTTCTCCATCACATCCTCTATGATGTAAGGAGTTTTAGGTTTTAAGAGGTAGTTGCCATTCCCCGAGTATCCAAGCCCTTTTAAGTGTTTGTCTGAGTCCAGGAGTTCAGAGAGTGTGCACTGTTCATTTGTGGGACTGCTCTTGGGAACAGCTTTTTGATTGTGCCTAGAAGCTCTGCCCTGAAGACTGGCTAGATTGGAACCAGGTAGAGGCAATGTGGATGGCCGACTGCGGCAACGAGGAAGCGAATGTTGTTGAATTTGCTGGATGAAATTTAGGCTGTCAGCAGGCACAGTCTGTACTGTGGCCAGGGAGTGGCAGGTGGAGGAGGAAGTCTGTGAGGCAGGCATGGAATGAAAGCGCTCTGCAGTGGAAGCTGGGGAACAGGAGGCAGAAACTGAGGTCGAAGATGGAGAAGATGTGGCTGGGACTCCATCAACACCCACTTCTCCTGAACTAATGGATGCTTGGGTCTTGACTATGGCTGAAAGATAAGAATTGTTGGGAGGACCACTAGGTGTAAACGGTATGAGACCTGAGAAGGGCTTTGCGCCATAGCTCTCCAGAAGTCGCACAATTGTGAAATTACCTTGTTTTCCTGCTACCTTGACTGGGCTGCGGCCATAACGGTCCACATGGTCTGGTTCTGCACCTTTCTCTAAAAGCATGGCCACAATTTCAGCATGCCCCTCCTGAGCAGCAATGCTAAGGGCTGTGGCACCCTGCTGTTTGCAAGGCAGGTCTACATTAAGACCTTTAGCCCTAAGCAGCAGCCTACCAGCAGCTGCATTACCTCTCCAGGCCACAGAGTGCAAAGGAGGCCGACCATCAAGATCTCTAGCATTTGGGTCAGCACCATACTTCAGCAACAGTTCAATACCTTCCAGGTCTCCTTGCCAAGCTGCTACATGTAGTGCAGTTCGCCCTTCTGCATCTTTTGACTCCAGAGGGACACCCCCTTTTTCAATGAGCAGCATTGCCATGTCTAAATGGCCCTCCAGGACCAGCAAATAAAGAAGAGGTCTTCCTTCAGCATCACGGACATCAGTGTCTGCCCCTCTACGCATCAATAACTCCACAATCTCCCGATGACCCTGGAGAGCAGCCGCACTAAGAGCAGAGTGTCCATCATATGCACGATGATCAATGGGTGACTTTCGCTCTAGAAGTAGCCTGACTGTACTGCAGTGACCTTCTTGTGCTGCTAGTATTAGAGGGCTCCGACCCTCTACATCAAGCTCACCCACACGTGCCATGCTACCTTGCTCTGTCAATATTGCACACACACTTTTGTGACCTTCACAAGCTGCAGCATGCAATGGAGTCCAGCCCAGGTCATCTTTGTGATTCTCATCCAAACCCCTGTCCAACAGTGCTTTTACAACTTCAACACTACCCTTGGCTGCAGCCAAGCAGAGAGCAGTGCGCCCTTCTCCGTCGATGCCATCCACTGCTGCCCCCCAAAACAGCAAACGGTTAACTGTGCCAGCATGCCCCAGAGCTGCAGCTGCAAGAAGAGGAGTGATAGCAGATGGATGTGATCCAGAACTTTCATCTACATCTGCTCCAGCTTCCAGCAGGAGTTCAACCACTTCCTCATGCCCTTCGTAAGAGGACAGTAGTAAAGGTGTCATTCCATCTCTGTCCTTATGTTCTGGATTGGCACCTCGCTCTAACAGAAGGCTTACAATCTCTCCATGGCCTCGTCCTCCAGCTGCTGATGGCACACATAATGCAGCAACAGACAGAGCGGTTCGTCCATCCCCATCCGCTAAATTCAAATCGGCCCCAGCATTCAAAAGGATCTCCACTGCCTCTTTGTGACCCATGTAGGCTGCAGCTATTAGTGGAGTACGTCCCTCACGGTCTGAGCAGTCTACTTCAGCACCATGATCAAGAAGGGTCAACAGAATTTCTTCATGTCCACCCCATGCTGCTGCTCGCAAGGCTGTCCGGCCATCTGAATCACAGCCATCAATCTCTGCCCCTGCTTCCAGAAGTAGACGCACAGCTTCCTTGTGGCCACCCCATGCAGCGGTGCGAAGAGCAGTCCATCCCTCACTGTCTACATGCTCCAGCAGGGCTTGTGCTGCAGGACTCTTGGCCCCTATCTCCTGCACCCACTTTAGCAAAACCAGCAGTACACCAACATGGCCTTGTCTGGCAGCAAGCGTCAGTGCAGTCTGCCCCTGGTTGTCATTCAGTAAAGGGTCTGCTCCACGGCATAACAGCAATGCTGCTACATCTACAAGTCCAGCATGGGCTGCAGCTGCCAGTAAAGTCCGTCCATCTGATTGGTCTGTACAGTTCACACTGATTCCACTGTCAAGAAGTGCTCTGACAGAGTCTTCCCCCTGTAATGCTCGCCGAACTATCTTGCCGCCTCCTCCTACACAGTGTACCCTGACACTGGAGCTATTGTCAGTTGAACAGCTTGCAGGGTGAATTCCACTTTTCATTAAGAGTTGTAGTACATCTTGCTGAACTAATGCAGGAGTATGACTAGATGAATAGTCTGTTTTGGCACCGTTAAGTGCTGGAACTCCAGTCCATAGCAACCAGAGTGCCAGGAGGGCTGGTTCCCCTTCATGGACTCCACTGTTGAGGAGGTGGTAAGCCAGCTGGCAAGTGTCCTCTGTACCCAGACTACTGGCTCGAAGAGAGAGGGACATGGCCAAAGAAAGGTGACCATCCTTCACACAACACAGAAACTTCTGTGTGCAGTATTTAACATCAGTTAACCATTCTGCAAAACTGCTATGAAAGAGGAGTTTACTGCCCTCAGGGCCATCTACAAACAGAGATGCCAGAGCCCCCATCTGTGCTTGGAAGTCTCCAATCCCAAGGTAGAAGTCACGGCTTTTGGCAATAGTGTAGAGCTGCTCAGCTGTTAGTGGTTGTGGGGATGCCAAAAGGATATTCAGCAAAGGCCTAATATGGACAAACAGCCTTCGAGGAAAGAGGCGCTGACATAGCCAAAGGTAGAGGCCATTCAGTGTGCCAGGAATGTCCCGAATTTCTCGAAGTCCTACTAGACTATGTGCAACACCATCTAGTACTCGCTCAAGAAACAAGAAACAGCCACCGCTTTTGATGTGCAAAAGATTAAGCATTTCAGCTGTCTCTGGTGTAAGTTGTCTTCTCAAAGCCCCATCCTGGTCAAGTCTGCGAAGGATATATTGTTGTACATCTCGTACAGTTGCAGGCTTTCTTAAGTCATCCAGACACAACCTCCTGAAACCTACAGGGTATAGAGGAAAGAGATAAAATAAGACACAACAATTGTTAAAGCATCACAATGATTTTTTACGGTTGCACAATTAACCCTGAGATTGCCTTATACAACAAAAGCTGTGATTTAATTTTAAATACATTTAGTCGGCAGCATGTCTCTGAGTTGTATGGGTGGGCTACACACAACTGATCTGATTACTTTTAATGTGCATTATGAATGCAGTACTATTACTCTAGTTCATTGAATTTTTTTGACATTTGTGTAATTCCAACCTTTTTTTGCTACTTCAAGTTACTATACAAATGAACAACAAAACCATTTGTCAGAATAATTTCAATATTTTTTTTAGCGAACTGCAGTTATTTGTTTTCCAGTCTTTTCATCTCGTAGGCTGAGGTAAAACATGATGGCTCTTGAGGCTTTCCAAGCAAAAGTTAAGGACCTTGAATTCAAATGTGTTTATGAAAGCAGAAATATCCACATAACTAGTGCACAATAGATTGTAGCCTCTTAACGCTATAATTCAGATGTCATCCACAAGAGCTAATGAGTGTGTGGGACCCTCATCTCATAAGACCAGGTCATTTAATCTAGTAAAAAACAAAGTACTACAAAGCCATAATATATTGCTATAAGCAAAAAGCAAAGAAAAATGAGACACAAGCTGTTGTGACTGATGTTTGGGAATACAGAATGTTTGGGTGGCCATACAAGTGTGGAGAACATTATTCATTTGTGATTTAATGGGTTTCTAAACACAGAACATAAAGTCCCTGTACACAGTCTTAACTAAGATAAACAATGCTCAACACTTCAAGAAACCAATAAAGCTAACCATCTCACATTTCACTGTGCTTATGAAGTGATTTGTGCATCATCTAAGAGTGTACCTGAGAATATCTTGCAAATGGCTTTGTTTTGGCGGCGTGCAGAGCAGACTAGCAAGATCCAGGGGGGCAGGAGCTGTATGTATTTTAGCAGAAGCTCTGCAATAGAGGAACTCTGAGTGGCCGCAGCTCCTGATATTAAACCTTCTCCAACTCCATTACCTCCACAATACCCCGAGTCCAGTGAATCAACCACAATAAACACACTGTGAGCTGGTGGTGTCAAGGACAAGAGGGGCTCTAATACTGCCCTAAAGAAAAATGAAAAGGAGAAAGTGTTTAAAATAATAAAGCATACAAGTGCATAACCTTGTTACCACTGCTAGTATCATCTCATCTTAAACCACACAGACAGATGATTTTTAAATTAAGTCAATCCAGGGGGGAGGAAGAAGAAGGAGAAGAAAGGAGGGACATATTTCTCTCAACAACAGTGAGTAAATGAGGAATTCAATCATTTTAAGAATCAGAAATATGAAAGACATGTCATCACATATGAATGAAAGTCAATTCAGACCTAAAAAAAGAGCTTATCCGAGAAGGAAACAAGTGCACAAATGTGGCATTGTTTTGTACAGAATGCAATTATGAGAGGGATTTATTTGGAATTATATACAACATCCTTGGAAAACCATCCAATGAACTCCCAGCTTTTCAAAGATGTCTTATTCTTCAGCATTTTTTCTTTTGGCCACTTTATCTGACTTGAGGTGTGGTTCCAGAGGCATCGTGACTCAGTGTTATGGAAGCTCAGTGATTTCCTGTTGCTTCCAGGGCATACAGACAGTGTGAAGGTGCTGCTTCCTTATCAAACTCACATTCACATATATGTGTTGCTCTTATCACTGACCCACTTGACTCTGGTATGATTGCCCTTTTAATCAACACTTAAATGTGATATGATTTATGATAATATGCTTTCATCTTTCCAAGCTTAATATGCAGGCAACTAAACAACTTGTAGGTTGATTTCCCAAAACACCAAGGTACTCTGTTAGTTTGAGTATCATGATACAGCCAAATAATGAATCTATTTAAACTTTCAACATCTTTCATCTTAATATTTTCCAATACATGTAAAATATACTATTTTCATAATCAATGAGGAAAAGTTTTGTTTTAAAAACACTCCTGTTTTTTTCTAGTTTATTGAAAATGAATTAAAATAATACTCAGCCTAATGGAAATACTACATTCTGTTTTGAGTCAGCATAGCTCATAGTTCTGATAATAATTAATATCAACACTTGTTTTCTTTAATAGTATAGCATTTTAAACAGCACACCTTATTTTGTCTGTTTTGGTTAAATGGTTCAGTATCGAACTTCCCGTCTCATACATCCACCATAAAATACATAGTTATAAGCATGCCGTGTTTATCGGTTCCTTATCTCTAACACGTGGGCTCACACAATTTGTTGAGCTAATGCCCTTTTAACATGCTCACAGATCACAGCTTGAGCCGAACAACCTAATAAATGTTCTTCCTGACTCATTCTGTCTACAAAGACAAGCTATGGGCTTGTCTTGACCCCAGGAATGGTCATGCAAGTTAAAGTCGTCAAACAGAGAAGGGTTAAAAGATCAAACCTAAAAGAAGAGTTATGTGAAACTTTTTATATAGTGAACAAAATGGGAGGTTTAAGGCTTTTGGCCAAGGCCAGGCAACTTGAAGGTTAGGCTACAGGATTTACAACCAACCACTGCTTCAGCTGGAAACATTTGCAACTCCTCACTGCCAAAATCAGATGAAGTACAAACTTGAACTGAGAATAGGTTACCGTTGCTTGGCAAAACATTTAGTCATTTAATCTACTTACAATACAATATTCTTAAAATAATTTTCTGTTTACTACAAACATATCTCTATCTATAGAGCTTCAAAATTATGAACAAGTCATAATTATTTCCTGATGACAGAAGTTAATGTCCTGATAAAATAAACTGTCCTCATCATTGGTTGCCTTTTCAATAAACAATGTTAATGATAACTTATTTACGTCAGAGAGCATGTTGAATACAGCAGGGACTGATGCTCGCATTTAACTCCTAAACGAGCCCTTTTTACATTCTCTTGCCAGGACCAAAGAAAAACATCACAACAGTTTGTCAGCATGTGTAAGGCAAATGTGGAATGTGTGCCTGTACGTCAGATCTGTAAGAGAAAACTGAAAGAACTAGTGAAAGAGCAAACACGGAAAGAAGATAGATAGAATAGAGAAAGTTGTCAGTGTGGCGACCTCACCGAAGGACACAAACTTCACAAAATAGTGGCACGACTCATGGTCTTCACCCCCTTTTTTCCCCCGAAGGCTGTAAATAGCGTCATCCATCTGCACTGAACGCTGGGCTATTGTGATAACTGTGAATAGGCATCATTATTGCGACGAAAGGAATAAATAAATAAATATATGTGGCAGAAAAGCAGAACAATAGCCCCTTTTCCTGCTTTTGACAAAGTCTTTCTGAGGGGTATCAGACGAAAATGAAGGAGGAGAATATAAGGGGTGGGAGGGTTTAATAGGAAACAATAAAAGAAACCTTGTTCAAGCAAAATGTCACTGAGTGCATTTACAACAAACACTAAAAACATCAGCTTACTATGAATAACCAGAAAATGCAAGAAAAAGTGTTAACATGATTTTAAAATTGTACGTTTTTTTCCCCTTTGGCTTAAACAACCAAATATCACAGACCAAAATGCACTCATTTTTTGTCTTTTAAAAAAAGACTAAGAAAAAGTTGTGTGGACTATATTCAAAACAAGCGTCTTCTGCAATGACGCTTTATTTGTTACACAAATGTCACAAATTGAAGGTATAATTTATTATTTGATCTAAAAATTCCATGTTAAATGCTAAAATGTTCTGGAGCCTGACTCTGTGTTAGACAAGAAACACAGCAAAATGTCTAAGTCATTTAAAGGCCCCACTCAAGTGTCATTTTCCTTGCACAAACAATGTGAAATACAGAGGGAGAGTGTAAGGTACACCAAAGGCCTAGCTGTGAAACATCTGGGATTTCTCACAGGAGTAATGCTTGGAGAGCAAACATGAAATGCTTGGAGAACTAAAGACTGACAGAAATGAGTTCAAAGGGATCTTGAACGGTGAGTGATTTGTTGCAGAGCAAAAGCAAGAGAAAAATGTGAGAAATTCAGAGAGAGGAAAGTGTTTTTTAGATATACTGAAATAGTGAATTTCAAGTTTTGTCATCTATATTAAAATGTTGTAATTTGTACATTAGATAAAACTATTTTCAAGAAGAAACTAAGTACTTACTGAAAAATAAGTATTGTAAAAGTACTGTAGTACTATTATGGCAGAGTTACATATGCCATATATTTATTATATATTTTCTCCTCATGATATTGCATTGATAGATCAGGTTCTAATAAAAATCGCACTGTATTTACTCCTTAACTTTAAATATAATTCATTTATGTGTTCATTCTCATAATTTCCTACAGTTCAGAAGAAACAGGCTATCTAAAGAAATCTAGCTTTGTAACTCTGGTTTCTATCCAATTATGGCAAGTGACATTGTGATGTATAAACCAACCTTTTAAAAGTGTCATCAGGTTCTCTTTGGCAGTGGAGGGGCTCCAGTACAGCAGCAATAGCAGCACTGCTTATCGCTTTCACATAGTTCGGTCCCAGAAGTGGACTTTCCTTCAGCTGTTCAACCAGTCCCAGGACAAATCTCCACACTTCAATACTGCCTGCATCCTCTCGCTGGCAATAGTGCCAGGACAAACACCGTGATGCCAGTCCTGCTGCCCTGCATGCTTCCGACTGAGGCCAAACAAGTTCTGTGAGGAGGGCTGTCTTACCCGTGCCCGGGCCCCCAGTCACTAGGACCCCTGGAGAGACACGGGCTGTTCCCTCCGTGCTCTTGGTGGAGTCTCGCGCCTCTAGGCATCTTTGTAGCTTCTCAAGGGCCCATTCACGGCAGTAGAACCGTTGGCCCCGTAACAAGCTGGGTGACATGCTCCTCATCTGGTCCTCAGGAGATGAACAGGGAAGGACCATGAGGATTTACCTTCTTCCATAGTCCCCAACAGAACAAGTGAAGCAGGTGGCTCTTGGAATCTCTTCAAACAACTTGCACTGATGTTAACAGACAAAAAGCAGTGGGGTTTGGTTGGGCTGTATGCAAATGTTCGCTACTGAAAGGTTTCCGGCATGGAGAATCAGAGACAGTGTCCTCAGATGACTGCTGGCTGCAGGTGTGTTTGTATTTTGCAATCGCGTAGGTCCAAGTCATGCTGCTAGTCAGAAGCCCTGTAAGACAAAACAAACATAAAGCTTGATGAGAAGGGTGTAATTTGGTCAATGTTTAAATACTTTCTCCTAACCCAGTTTAATATGCAGACACAAGTCGTAATAATAATATTTCATATATAAAATGGAGCTCCAATTGCTTCAGAGGTCAGCAAAAAAAAGTGTTTACAACATTCACAGAGATTCATTTTTGAGTGGCTTACTTTATGAATGTTTTCTTGGCATAGTCTACTGTAGTGTAGATCTCTTTTAATGTAAATCTCAAGCAATACGGTGGTGCTGCATTTAGCCATTATGCTCCAAAAACATGGAAGCTTTTACCGATTGAAAACAATCATTATTTTCACAATCATTAATTACTCAATTTGGTGATGCTAGCGGCACAGAAATTACACACTTCACCTTTAAATGAAAGCTTGGCATTTAACTCAGCCATGACATGTGAGAAGGAAAGGTTGAGATGGAAACAGAAATAGAAATAGAGGTAGAACATGTCTGTCAAACTCCCATGAAAGCGAGAGCTCGGATATGCACGTGAGTCAAGGTGCTGACCCAACCCTCAACTCAAACTGTCCTGAGCAATAAAGAAATAAAGTTAAAGAGAGATCAAGAAAGACACTGAGTGAAAGAGAAAGACAACACAAAATCTTACCTTTGAAATGTGCGGTTTCATGTTTTTCCTTTATGTTTTCTCCATGGTTGTGTTCAGTCTCGCCTCAAATGTATTACTCTCTTTTCACGTCTTTCTGTTGCTCCTTTCTTCCTGCTCACAGGTCTTATAGTTTTAATGGAGAGACTGAAATCTACTCCTTTCACATATTCTTCTCGGCTCCCAGCTGCTTACCGGTTTTTCTAGTCCTTTATCTCCTCCCCTCCTGCTCCTTAACATGTCAGGGCATGAAGTGAAATAGCTGACTGCAAAAGAGAGAGAGAGAGAGAGAGAGAGAGAGAGAGAGAGAGAGAGAGAGAGAGAGAGAGAGAGAGAGCATGAGTAAGGGAGGAGTTAGGCTTTGGGGTCAAAGTTTAAACACAGATGCAAGATCATATAGTGTTTCTCTTTCCTTCTTGCTTTCTTTGTCCGTACCATTCTCTGAAGAGAGCTAGAACTCATGGACAGGATCCAGATTGTTGCTCTAAATATACCTCACATGTCTGCAATTTATTAGAAGCCATAAAACAAAACAGCAGTGCCTTCAGTGAAAAGCAACCTCATTACAATAAATGCAGTGCTGACAGTGTATTTTTTTACACAGTCTAAATCAACAACCAACTAATCAACAACATATGGTGGGGGGGTGGGACAGTGTAATGGTTGAAGATACAGGCTGTCTGCCTAGAGGTCACAGGATCAAATTGTTAAGGTTGATCCATGAATCCTCTAACCATTGCATCCTCGAGGGAAGCACCCATCCCAAGATTGCTCCTGGAGGACTCTCCCTGTAATTACTGTACTGAGGGTTTCTCTGGATTAATTACTCAAATGAATAAGTAGTTAAGTAAAATATGTGTTTTAACTATGTCAGCATGCAGGGAGGGGGACTCATTTTCAGCCCTGGAGTGTCCCCTGCCAGATTATGCACCCCCTCATAGAAGTCCCTACCTGATTGCCTAAACCCAACCCCACTCCATCCTAATCCTAACCCTTCCCCCACACATACTCCTTTACCTACCAATACTAGGGGGTGCATAATCTGGCAGGGTCCAAATTTCGGCACTACACTTGTCCACACGAAAAAGTGTGTGTGTGAAAATATATAAAATATTTAAAAAATAAGATATATAATATGAATATCTATATTATATTGTATATCAGTCTCAGTCTGAGATTCTCGCAAGAGACGATGTGTCGTGATGATATCCTAGCAAAACAATTTGCAGTGTTTACATTAGAGCTGCAAGATTAATCGTTTAAATATGGCGATCTCAATTCAAACACCCACGCAATCTTATTTCTGATTTACAACGATTCATCTATGTCTTTTATGTTTCACATCGCAAGTGTCAGTGGAGCGCGAGAAGCACGTTTTGTCGTTGCCCATGTTAATCATTCATGCTGCAGTTGATCCAGAAAGAGCAACACAACCACACATCATTATTTCTGTGTTACAGACATTTAGATAACAGAAGTACTGGGATAAACGTTTATATTTGGCTATAACACTTATTCTCTCTACATTAGCGATTAAAACGAAAGTATCTTAACACGTGCATGTATTGTAACGCAATATCCTCTTCCGCCACGAGGTGGCGACAAACCATTTAAAAAAAGTATTTGTCATTGAATCATTCATTCAAAAGATTGTAATTAAGAAACAGAACTTTATGAATTGAGACACTTTTTGCTCAAATTAATATATATATATATATATATATATATATATATATATATATATATATATATATATATATATATATATATATATATATATATATATTTAAAAGACTTTCAGAACCACTAAAAAATAATTAATTTTGTTTATTCTTCTAATCTTTTTTTCTTTAGAATCATGAGAAATCGTGATCTCCAATTCATAGGCCTAATATATATTTACATGTTGTTTATTGCTGCAAATAATTCATTAAAATAGAAGTTTAATTTCATAAAGTACAAGATGATTTCAAAATGCATATACATTTTTAGCTTTTTGTGTTTTTCAGTTGAATAAAAGACTATTTTCCCCTATATTTAATCATTGAAGATTTCTTCAAAAAAATTTAATAATCGTGTCTCGTCTCGTGGGATAAGTGTCTCGTCACACCCCTACTCATTAAATATCTATATATGACAGATATATAGCTGTTACTTACTATCCCTCACCTGTTTATAATTACAGTTGTGACAAACAACACTCCTGTATTTTTCTTTGTGTTAGATTAGATGGGTAGTTGACATGTAAACCCCAGGAGTGACAGCATAGTTCTGTCTTGTGGCATACTACATGTATCAACAGAAATGGCATGGCATCTTAAGTAAAAATGGTTATTAAAATATGAAGACTGAATTATTGAACTTAAGTTTGCGAAGAGGTGGAACATTTCTGGTAAATTTTTCAGAAACATACCAGAAATTTTTTAAACTGTTGGAAGTGTATTGAAAAATGTTCACACCTTGCAACCCTACTTGAACTGTGCTCAGATAAGGGTTTTTTCAGGGCGAGGCAAGTTGTTACATGTTTTAATGTTACGCATGTATGCACTTTATTATACTTTTTAAAATTTTGCTGTCTCAGGAATTGTTTAATGTTTCATAGATGCTTTGCTGTTTGAATATTGCTGAAAGAGGCTGTTTAATGACAAGTTTCAATCTGACAGCCTTTCCGGTAAAAAGTTTTGTGACATAGCCTACAGTGTTACGAGAAATGCATCATAATTCCCGGGCAATAACAGCTGAAGTGTTATTGCCCGTGGCTGATCAGGATAATCAAACTCTGCCTTTCTAATATGGAATAAAACGCAGAACAGTACTTATGCTACAGCCTTCTTATAATTTAGATGAAGTCTTTATCAAAGTGGCAGGTTCAGTCCCTCCTGTAGTAATCTGAGGTTACGCATCTCAAAAAAACCTAGTTGACCTCTACAGGTGAACCTCTCACCTTTCAGAACCAACCATTTTTATCCATTAGACTACACCAAGTTCAACTAAATTCTGTGAGATAAATGATCCAGGAAGCAATATAAGAACACAGTTGATCGCAATGAAAAGATTTAGAAACCTCACCTGTACACTCGTTTCCAGCGTTCTGAATAGCGTTTAATTCACCAGAACTGGAGACTCAGTGCAGGTTACAGGTGCCGCATCTTCATCATTCTGACGCCCACCGCCGCACTACTTGGACAGCAGCCAGGAACCCTAAGCCTTTGGATCCTTCACGACACAACGGGAAAACTGAATAACCGGTTCGTTTTTCGTCAGCATGGAAACAGATCCACGCGTGTCCACAATATCGCTCCAAGGCACATCTGTGGTCGAATCCACACACTCAGACGCGTTGCTTTTGTACAGTGTACGGTGGGTGTTTGGTTACATGAAGCGGGATGTCATTCTACGTCGTGCTCGTCGATAATTCCTGAAGATTTGCACAAAGGCAAATGACTTAATGTCCGCAAAAACAGAACAGATCAGGCGCTGCTCCCACCATGGAAGTCTGTGGCAGCTCTAAGTTTTCATGCATCTTGATTGGTTTTTTCCGATCGTGATCTCACATACAGTCCACGAGGGGGCGCGTTTGTTAAGAAGTACGAGATAGCAGTTTAATGCCGTTATAATTCATAATGGTAAACCTATTGGTAATATTGTAAATATAAATAGACACAAATATAGAAACATATAATTGGGTGGTTACAATAAGAGCCGGACGTTTGTGTGAAATTCACTCACATAAATGTTTTTCTTTGTTTACTAAAATGAGTTGTTGAAATATAAGGATATCATTTTATCCTGACAGCTCTTAATTACACAAATTGTGACATTTTTTCCCTTTCTGTTGAGAATTATGTAGCCTGCTGAGAATGTTTTGACCTTTCTGGCACAGGCTATTCTTTACAATAGTCTTCTTTTTTGTCTGGGATGCATCGGAAATCCTCTGCTGTGATTTTTGCATTTGCAAGGCAGGACCAGGAATTCAGAGAATAATGCTTGGAATAATTCATTCACAGCCAGCTTCCTGACAGTAACACACCTGCACCTAAAGTTTTCTTCCTCTTTCATTTCACAGTTGGCAAACTGTGGAAAAATGTCTACAAAGTTTTCAGTCACTTTGATTATAATTATTATATTTTCTAGATAGGCTACAGCAGATTCCATTTTAATGCTGTAATTAACAGGAGCAAGGAAGATATATAATGCACACAGAGAAACATAGATTGAAATTGATCTAAGATGTTAAAATGATTGCATCTGGATCTGAGCAATGCATTCAGCTATTTTCCATCTCGCATGAATCAATTTTCCCTCCCACACAAGCCTATAACTTTGCATTTGCATTTGTTGCCTGCGGAGCTCTGCTCAATTTTACAACTAGAACAGATATATTTTCTTAAGAGAATGGAGCAGAGATGGTTCACCTCACAAAGGATCAAATCTGTGACCATTCTGTGTAACACAAGGCTATGTAAACATTGAGCAGACAAAGTCCAGACATGCCAGATATGAGATTGTGCATTAACAGTTTCTGGATGCTGTGACTGAGCACTGAGGCAAGTTCAAGGCTGCAGGGGATGATAATGTTACGTAATTTTACCAATGGGTTTTTGTTGTTATGCCCAGACACCGCTGTAATACACTCTGGCCATGTCAGGAAAACACAGTTGTGTCACTTCTGTGATCGACTTTACCCTCTGTGCCCCAGGTGCTTTCAGCTTTCTGGAGTCAGCTGTAAGTGATAGGGCAGATGGCACAGTGTCTGTATCTATGATTTTTTATTCTGCTAGATTATTACTTAGCTTCATTTTGTTCACATATACTGATGATGTGAAGCTGTTCTTTTCACAACCTCTGTTTGGTTTGCATTTTAAACCTTGACCCCGTGTGTTACTTAACCACTTGCAGTGGGCATTATGCATAATGCTCTTTGCTTACATTACTTGCCTTTTGCTTTATGGTTTGACAACCTCACACTACACAGAATGTGTCAGGATGAAATATTATACTTTTGAAAAATGAATAAAAATTAATGATTCAAACTGTTGGTTCCTCAAAGAATGTTTCTGTAAACTTAAAAAAAAGTCTTTAAAAACTTTTTTTTATTTTTTATTTTTTCAATAAAAAGAACCTTGTGGAACGGAGGTTCTCCATAATGGGTTAAAGGTTCTTTATCGAACCATAATGTATATGTCAGTGAGGACATTTTTTATATATAAAAATAAGTCAACAATATTTATGACTTTTACACACATATTAGTGGCTTGGAAGGAATATTTTGGTAGATACTACCTTTAATGTAACTTATTTTGGGGGCATTCATTTTCATTGATTAATTTGAACATTTGTGCAATGGACAAGCAGTGACAAAGCAAACAGTTGGTTAGGATGCAGAACTGTCTTTGTCCAGCAAGGGGAGCCACAGTCTCTTAACCATTGTTTTTCCAAGCCACCGTTCGCTGGTCAGTTGTTCGCTGGTCAGCATTGTTAATGCTTTAGACAAACTTTTACACCAGAGGTTTAGAGGTTGGTTCTGTGGTGGGCAAAACGATTTCCAAAACTCCTCTATGTGCTGCTCAATGCTATGTGACCAACAGGGATAGAGAGAGAGAGAGAGAGAGAGAGAGAGAGAGAGGATGGCATGAGGTGCTGTTCTGTGTGTTGGTAATATTTAAAATCACTCTAATGTTAGATGGAATCGAACCATTTTCAAGTTTTTGTTGATCTTTCTTTATCTTTCTTTATCCCGCACATAACATGCAGTAAAAAAAAAAAAAATTGTGTGCATGATTTACTAATTCGTTCCCTCAATGTACTAAAACGTGCACACGATTACTATTGCGTTCCCTCGATTTACTATTTCGTTCACTCGATTTATAAATAGTGCGCACGATTTACTATGTGCGGGAGCCCCGCACTACATGCAAGAAAAAATAAATAAATTGTGCGCACGATTTACTAATTCGTTCCCTCAATGTACTAAAACGTGCACATGATTACTATTGCATTACCTCGATATCGATTTTTCAAACTAAATATTTTGCCAAAAGAAATTTGTTCATATTATAAAATATTGTTAATAAATATTTAATTATGCTAAAATGTGCACTTACAGTTTTTTTCTTTAGAAATGCTTATTATGATAAATTTATATTTATCTCTTATAATTATCTATTACTTTTGAGTATGGCTTAGCCAAACTAAACATGCATGTTGCGAAGTACATCCCAGTTGTTTTATACTTATGTAATACTTTTTGATGCACGTACATGCATATCATGTTCAAGGTCACACTTATGTAATTCATTAGGGCCAGAAATGCTGTAGAATGTTTCTACAATAATAATAATAATAATAATAATATGAATATAATTACTTGTCTGTTATATTATTTTTTGTTATAAATCTTGAAATCTTCCAAAATAATTAATTGTTCAAATTAAAATATATGAAATATTAATAATGACTAGATTTTAAAATGGTTGCATAAATAAATGACCAAGGAATAAAACAACAGCAGCAACAACTACAACAACAACAAAACATGGATGGTCTGGATGTAACCCCAAGATTTTTATATGTGAAATTTCATTGCAATTAACAGTATTTATAATGTTGTTAAAAACATATAGCCTTTAGGAAGGGGGTCGCTCCTTCCACAAAAAGGGATCAGCATTTGGGGGTTCTGTTGCATTATAACGTTTGGAAACTGATCAACTAAATAATACAAAATAATTTGATGTAACAGTTTGATAAGCAGTTTGAAGTATTTCATTTCTGTATTAATTTGAATTCAGCAACACACTCTTGCTCTTAATACAGTGCATACTGCACTGGTGTGATTATTGTACCTGCTTCCATGATTATTTTGACAGAGCAAAACTCTGTTAATGATCACCATATCAAACTAAACTGCAGAGGTCAGCATTTTTGTTCACATAGATTTTTCATCATCTTTTTATCAATACATTTTCATCAGTAAATTCTGTTTCTGCAAGCAATTGTTCACATCAGTAAACTAACTGCAAGAGACAATTTATGCATGCTTTTCAATGTTAGGTTCTTTCAAATGCATATTTAGAATTGTAAGAAATCTCCCAACAAATTGAAACAATGGGCCAAAAATCTATAGAGCCTTTTGAATATTTTTTTATTATAGTGACCAACCTATCTGATAGCTTCATCATTTTTACACTATATGCTTCATACATTAATGTGACTTTAAGATTTAGAATTGTAAACTTAAGGGAAATCACATGCCTCCATGTTATTCTGTTTTGAACATTATTAAAAAAATAAAAAACAATTACATGAATTTGTCAATAATAAAAAGGAATAGAGTGCATGCAATTACTATATACAGTATGAAATACCGTGTACTCTTCTGTATATTTCTAAGTAAGAAAGTTTAAAAATACATGCTACTGCATGTATGAACTATCATGCCACTGACTGCTGATCTGCAAGGGGTTTCTGATAATACTTCATAATACATGCTAAGTCTCATTAGACCATTATACGTATTTGCATTGCTCAACTGGTGTTACCTGTATCAACCCAAATACCTCACCAGAAAATTCCTTGTACCTTGACCAGCTTGTGGATGGGGGAGTCAAATGTGCAAACGTGCATTTGTATGTGTGTTGTTTGGTGTGGGCATGTAACTGAATGTCCCTTCCTACGCTTTGTGCAAACGGGGGTGTACGTGTCATCTTCAGCGTGCTTGCAAGATAGTCTCTGATTGAGGGTATAAATTGGGAACATCAGGTTGTGCTGTACCTTCTCCAGCTGAGCTCTGTCTCACCAGAGGACCTTGCTGACCATGAAGCTCATTCAGATGCTCACTCTTTGCCTGGCTCTCTCGCTGAGTCTCGCTGCTCCCTCGTGAGTATACACACACACACACACACACACCTGTCAACACATAGTTTACAGGCTTAAAATTAATTATAATACTAAATAATGTATAAATAGCTATTGTGTTACGAGTATGCAACTTTAAAATATATTATTAATAAGGTGGAGATCCCCCCTCACAATGTAAAGCGCTTTGAGTCCCTAGGAAAAAAATGTAATAAATTATTATAATTATTATTATAATAATAATTACTTTTTTGCAAACATTTTTTGCAAGTTTGAAGTGTTTTTATGTGTGAACCAACATTTTGATTTCTTCACTTTTGACTGCTTTGTCTGTAACTCATTTACTATATGCTTTTATCAAAAGGGACTTTACAGATTAAAAACAAATTAAACAATGCACATGAGCCAACCATTGTTTTCAGTAGCCTATGCCACAATGGCAAGATTAAATGATAAGGTATATTAATAAAATTGTTAAAACAATTATCTCAGACACATATATTTTTTAAGATTCTCTTTTGTTACAAATTACCTGAACTGCTTGATGTCTGTTTTTCCCCAAACAAATTACAAAACAAAAATTGTGTTGTAATATCTAATTTTAACATCCACTTCATAATTTTTCTTTGTGTTTAGGCATCATACGGAGGACCATGTTCAAAAAGGTAGGTCTTGTAAATGGCAAAATTAAAACAATTTCCCTAAGTGGGCAGTAAATGAAAGTATATATTAGTATATTCAGATTTCATAAAGACATATTTCATGATAAAACCTTTTTTTTTTTCCCAGACGAACCTCAAGGACATCAGCATGAATTGCACCATGGTGCTAAACTTGACCGCTGTGGAGGAATGGAGTTTGATGCAATTGCTGTGAACGAGGAGGGAATCCCTTATTTCTTCAAAGGTGAGAGATGGTTGATCAGATCTATTTATCTATCTATCTATCTATCTATCTATCTATCTATCTATCTATCTATCTATCTATCTATCTATCTATCTATCTATCTATCTATCTATCTATCTATCTATCTATCTATCTATCTATCTATCTATCTATCTATCTATCTATCTATCTATCTATCTATCTATCTATCTATCTATCTGCGTGTGTCAGTGTGTGTGTGTGTGTGTATAATGACCTTTCTGTTCGATTTTTTTATTGAAGGCGACCACCTGTTCAAGGGATTCCATGGCCAGGCTGAGCTGTCTAATGAAACTTTCCCTGAGTTGGATGACCATCATCACCTGGGACATGTGGACGCTGCGTTCCGCATGCACTCTGAAGACAGCCCAGACCACCATGACCACCAGTTCTTCTTCCTGGTAAGTTTAACATTCTCTTAAATGCAGTTTCTAATCCATTGTGATGTTTGCTTTATGTATCAAACATGTAAACTAACTTCTTCTTTAACACTATTAAAGGACACCAAGGTCTTCAGCTACTATAAGCACAAGCTGGAGAAGGACTATCCCAAGAATATCTCTGAACTTTTCCCTGGAATTCCTGACCATTTGGATGCTGCAGTGGAGTGTCCAAAATCAGACTGTACCAATGACACCATAATCTTTTTCAAAGGTATTATATATTGTGGTCTTTTACCTTCTGCATAGGTAAAAATGTTAAGGAAAACTTGTAAGGAAATTAATAAGTATGCAAGGTTTTGTTTTCTTTAAATTCCTTCATAATTCACCAAAGGTGATGAGATCTACCACTTCGATATGAAGACCAAGAAGGTTGATGAAAAGGAATTCAAAAGCATGCCCAATTGCACCGGAGCCTTCCGTTACATGGATCATTATTACTGCTTTCATGGTCATCAGTTCTCCAAGTTTGACCCAATTACAGGAGAAGTCCAAGGCAAATATCCAAAAGAGACCCGTGATTACTTCATGAAATGCCCACATTTTGGTAAGTGCAAAAATGAATATGCAAGTATATGGATGGAGAAAGCAATTTAGCATTACAAAAAAAAAAAAAAAAAAAAGGAGAACTTGGAGTCTGGTGTCTCTCTAGGACAAAAGACCACTGATGAACACATTGAGAGAGAACAGTGCAGCCGGGTCCACTTGGATGCTATTACATCTGATGATGATGGCAGCATATATGCTTTCCGAGGTGAGTTTTCATCCAGACAGCATAATAGTGATGGGGATTTTTTTCAGTGACTCTTTCAGGTTATATTGTTACGCCAGTAGGTGGCGTTTATAAGTGAGTCAATCATTCATTCAAACAATTCCTTCAAAAATGCAGATCCTGCATCTCAATTCACATGCTAACTGACTTAAACAGTATTCAAGATTAGTAAAAAGACAATGTAGCTGGCAAAACCACTTGCTAAAGAAAATCACATATGTACTGCCTTTTGAATAGCAGCATGACTGCGATGACATGCAGCCTATGGAAGAATCACAACCTTATATTCAACCTTTTACTCTTGTCCTTTCCTTAAATATGTATACCAATATACCTATGCAAGCCACTAATTTAACAAATGCAGTTTCAGAAGATTCACTGACACATTCATCTGTAAAACAAATCCTTGTTTCTCTTCCCTAGGGCACCACTTCCTCAGCATAACTGGTGATAAGTTTCATTCAGACACAATTGAGAGTGCTTTCAAAGAGTTGCATAGTGAAGTGGATGCAGTCTTCTCTTATGAAGGTCATCTCTACATGATCAAGGTTCATTTGTGCAGTAAATTACTTTCAAGAGACTTTATAATATTAGGTGTCTCTTAAACTATTGTACTCAGTGAAGTGAAAATGTCTGCATTTATCTTCTCATATGTTCTGTGCCTTGTGCAGGACAATGAGGTGTTTGTGTACAAAGTTGGAGAGCCACACACACACCTGGAAGGTTACCCCAAACCCCTGAAGGATGTCCTGGGAATTGAGGGTCCTGTAGATGCTGCCTTTGTGTGTGCAGACCATCACATTGCTCATGTCGTCAAAGGTATAACATTGGCATGTTTGTTCTGTAAAATACTTTAAATTGTCTATCCTACTTACAAGTGCTTGTCATCTAGTGACAGAGAGCTTACTGTCTTTTCTACTTCAGGTCAAACAGTTTATGATGTTGACTTGAAAGCCACCCCACGCGTGCCTGTGAAGGAAGGATCCATAGCACACTTAAAAAAGATTGATACGGCAATGTGTGGACCCAAGGGTGTGACAGTTGTGATTGGTAACCATTACTACCAATTTGGGAGTCCCATGATTATGATGATGGCCAAAATAATGCCTGAACAGCACAGGGTGTCTCAGGAGCTGTTTGGCTGTGACCACTAGAGGGAGGCATACAGAGAAGAAGAGGAGTGACCTAGACTGTACAGACTGTGTCTCTTAAAATAGCCACAGTAACTGCACTGACTAGGATTTTTAAGCAGTTACATATCCACTTTTCTCTAACATTTGTCAAACCTGATCTCAAAAGAAAATTCCTACCTCTGAAGTTCTGTCTGAAAAATCTATCCCACCACATGCATGTGAACATATACAAGCAATCCTGGCTTTTGCTGCCATTACACCATGTGCTTACTCATGTATTTGAGTCTATTGCCACCGACCTCTTTTTTTTTTTTTTGAAGCTCCATCAATATGTAAGACTTAAATATTTTACCATGGTCTTTGTACTCTGTGGTAAATAAACAATCTCATACTTTTCATTGATCTGTTCATTGTGGATTCTATAGTGTGCACGTGTGAGAGATGTGAACATACACTAAAAACAGTGCTAACAAAGCCAAGTTGTGATATATTTGGCATATGATTCATCCTCCTCTCTCCCTTGTTTTATCCTGTTGTATCCCTGTCAGATACAACAATGGCAATTTTAAGACAGGAAAAACACTCTCCAACACAGTTACAGGTACACCTGTCATTATGAGGACTTTTCCATATGCATAATGGTTTTATACTGAACTAATAATATTTAACCACACTCGTCAACATTCTCTCAGAACATGTTCTGCATTTGTAATTAGTGTATGAATAATTATTTATTTTTATGGGGACAGCTGGATGTTCTCATAATGTAGGTGGTAGAAACAATGAATATATTTTCGTTTGATATATATTTAAGAATGCTCTGGATCTGTTTTATAAGGACTTATATGAACACACCTTTAATGTTCAGTTCAGACGGTGGGTGGTGGTTTAGTATGCAAATTTATTCAGAAAAATATAGAAAATGAAACTACAAATCATAACTTGCAAACAAAATTATTAAGTATCATAATCAGCTTCAAATATAGAAAATACAAATCCAAAATTAATATAGTTTTAAAAGCAATCCATATATGATGGATTGTGCCCATCTAAGATTAGTAAAAAATTATTATTGTATCCAAAAAGCATTCAAACTGTTAAAAATAGTATTTTTATGTACTTTTTATTATTATTTACTTTCTAAGTATCTCAAAAGTCAAAGTATTAAAATTCAAAGTATCTAAAGTCAAAGTATCTGAGTTGAATAAACCTGTAAAAGTTCTAAGTCAGAATATTCAAAGTGAGCCCGTAATAAAAGTAAAGTAAATTGAAGATGCAAAAGCGAGAAGAGGAATCAAAGATGAGAAATTTAAGTCTGACAAAGGGAGGGTGTCTGCGACTCTTTTATATTCCTTCAAAACAAAAGATCTTGTGATCGAAACTGAAGTTATGTCTCAGTATAGATAAGAGATATTGGTCATATGTCTCCAGTCTATACAAAAATACCAGATGTGCCTTGCGGTCCAGTTTCGCTTACACATTTTGGAAGA
The DNA here is from genome assembly GCF_963082965.1 of Carassius carassius. NCBI lineage: Eukaryota > Metazoa > Chordata > Actinopteri > Cypriniformes > Cyprinidae > Carassius > Carassius carassius. Next base: position 20,023,153 of record NC_081773.1, on the reverse strand, counting down.
TCGAAGCATCTATGACAGTCAATATTTAGAATTCATTTATTCGAAGGGAGTAGGCTCAATTAAATACGGGGTCATAAATACATTTAGAGAATGTGCTTCTCATTAAAAACCCAGACATAATAAAATAATAAATAACCTATGATAAGAAGCCTTTTGGAATTTAATTAAGATCTACTGATTAATCTGTCTCTCTTCACATGGCTGCAGAGGTCTACAGGGACCACTGGAAAGAACCTGTTATTTAAGCTAAGGTGTATTTGAACACGTAGCAAGTTAATATATGGCAAAAGTCAGAATTACGATACACAAGTGTCTATTGTAGCCTACTGCTGCATACGTCAAACTAACTAGAACTGTTCAGAACTATTTCTAAACATAATTGAATACTTTCATTTTGTACGAATACAAAACAAAAAAGAAGCAAGCATGAAGCATTTCAATTATGGTCTGTCTTATCACATGTCTGTAATTTTAAATGCTATTATGCCATGAAAACCAGTTTTGCCACAGTCAGGTGTTTTGTTCTCATCTTATTACTTCATCCATGGCTGTATAATTTTCTGAGGTATATAACTCCTCTTCATTTGTGAATGAGATTAAGTCTCCTTCTCCTTCTGTGGGCCCAGACAAGCTGTTGATATTGTTCAATTCTGTTTGCTTAGATATCTTAGATGTAGTGGCCCCATATAAAGTTAAGAAACCTAAACTTAATCCAACTCCATGGCTTAATAACTATACTTGTTCTCTGAGGCAGGAATGCAGGAAGGCTGAACAGGAATGGAGAAAGGATAAGCTACAGGTTTCACTTAAATTTATGAGGCAGTGTTTTTCAGACTACCAGGCTGCTGTGAGAACTGCAAGGTAAAATTATTTATCGAGTGTCATTGCACAGAAATATAATGCAGCCTTTTTTTCAACTTCTCAGTCTGAATTGATGACCCCCTTATTGGAGGTATGTGAAATGTTTCAGACATTTTTGTGTGGAAAAAGTAAGAAAGATTAGAACTAGACTGTTTACATCTTCAGTTGAGTCTGTGATATCACCAGCTTGTGTGAGGAGTTTTGAGCTCTTTGAACAGGTGTCTCTGGTGCAAGTCATGGACATAATTATGTGTTTGAAGCATAGATCTGGTGGTTGCGATGTGGTTCCTTTACATCTTCTTAAGGAGATGTTTGATGTTGTTGGGCTGAGTATTACTTCTATTGTTAGCAGTAGTTCTCATAATGGAGTTGTTCCAACAGGCCTTAAGCAGGTGGTTATTAAGCAACTTATTAAAAAGCCTAATTTAGACCCTTTAGAACTGAAGAATTATTGGCCCATCTCAAAACTACAATGCCTATCAAAAAGATTTTAGAGAAGGTGGTTTAATGTCAATTTTAAGTAGGTATGAGATCTTACACAAACTTCAGTCTGGTTTTAGGGCAGGTCACAGCATTGAGTCTGCACTTTTAAGAGTTGTTAATGACTTCCGTATAATCAGAGATGCAGGTAACACGGCAACATGTGATGCATATAAATCGGTTACCCCATTTAATTGGAATTTGTGGGAATAGTTTTAGAGTGGTTCAAGTCTTATCATTCACTATAAAGTATGGTAACTTTGTTTCAATGGCAGCGCCTGTTACTTGTGGGGTCCCCCAGGGTTCTGTTATTGGCCGTTTTTTCCTTGTATATGTTGCTGAAATTTAACAAGCAGATTAATGCTGTAGTAAAGAGTTGTTTTTTCCAGATTAGGTCTATTGCTCGACTAAAGCCTATTCTGTCAAGGAAAGACCTAGAGAAGGATATTAATGCCTTTTGTCTCATCTGGACTATTGCAATGCATTGTATGTGGAGTTCTGCCACTATTTTATGCTTAAAAAAAAAGTTTATTTTTTATTTTTTTATTTTTTACCTAAAACGTAGAGACACTGATTGATGTGTCTGCATCGTCTGCATTGAAGCATTTCAATGGGCTTAAATAGATCAGTCTTTACAGCAGATTTAGTTCACAAACAACTTTTTTTGGCCTAAATATGATTTTCAGTTACAATAATTAATCCTAAATTTCGACATTAATAACACTTTTAGCAGCATCAAGCGAATTGTTTGGTGCTATGAATAAATATGATTTTCAGTTACAATAATTAATACTAAATTTTGACATTAATAACTTACTTTTAGCAGCATCAAACGAATCGTTTAGTGCGATTTGTGATCTGATTTAAAGGCTTCATTGAAAAGAATCAGTTCGTTCATGAATCAGAAACCTCTTCTGCGTGTTGGAGCACATTATATATTCTAAGGAGTAACAATATGTTTTACGAAATGTAGTAAAGTAAAAAGTATGATTTTATGCTTTGGAATGTAGTGAAGTAAAGGTAAAAGTTACTCAAAATAAAACTACTCCAGTAAAGTACAGATAACCTACTTGAAAAATCTACTAAAAGCTACTCTGTTACTGACCACCACTGTATAAATATGTATATATAAGGCAAAAACAATCACGGTTAGTTATTAGTTATTAAAAAAAGTGTACTGTACTTCTGTATAATAAAATATGAACGGAATGCACATAGAAACACAAAGGCCTGATTCTAAATTTCATAGCGCAACATGACAGACAACTTCAGAGTTAACTTCCAAAGGATCTTGAAAGTTTCCAAACTCTCCCCCATCATAATGCAATTTAGTGGTCATAATACAAGAATCAGATAGAAAAATAAAACAAAAGCACTTGTCAATTTGAAGAATAATGAGTACATTACTGTATAAGAGACATTAAACAACATTTGTTGAACATGAATATTCCAAGTCATAACATGAAAAACTTTAAATGTGCATTTTAAAAAGTAGTCAAAGGCTCAAAAGAACCTAAAGTTCCTTAAAAACCCTACTTTTTATGAAAGAGCGTGCTGTGGAGCCCATGCACACATCATGGACATTGGTGGGAGCAGCTGTTCTTCAGTTTTTGCAGAGCCTCAATGGTGTATTTCATGTGTTTGCGGTAGTGGATGTTCACTACATACAGACCCATTAGGAGTCCAAATGCCTTGGGGACATGGGAGATGTGTTACGATCGGAGACCCAGGAAAACACAGGAGACGAGAGATCCATAGAGGTCAAGGTCCATAGAGGGAAACAGAGAGAAAAACAAAGACAAGGAGCCCAGGAGGGAGGTGGACCGGCGGAGGTTCAGGGGGAGGGACGGAGGGCCAGGTCCATAGATGGAAGCAGAGAGAAGAGGAGCAAAAACAAAAACAAAACAACAACAAAACACAAGTCCAGGAAGGACATAACGTTCAGTCCCCAGGGCCGAACCGACAGGGCAGGAATCCAGAGAGGAGCAAGGTAGAATTGGAGCCCTGCGGTCGAGACAGAAGCCCACCAGGGCGGCGCCGAAGACCACCCCATCCGTGCGGTCGAGACAGAAGCCCACCAGGGCGGCGCAGAAGACCACCACATCCGTGCGGTCGAGACAGACTCAGAGACTCTGGTAGTTCAGCAGAGGCGTGGAGAGGCTCTGGTAGTTCCGCAGAGGCGTGAAGAGGCTCTGGTAGTTCCGCAGAGGCGAGGAGAGGCTCTGGTAGTTCAGCAGAGGCGTGGAGAGGCTCTGGTAGTTCCGCAGAGGCGAGGAGAGGCTCTGGTAGTTCTGCAGAGGCGTGGAGAGGCTCTGGTAGTTCCGCAGAGGCGTGGAGAGGCTCTGGTAGTTTCGCAGAGTTTAGATTGGATTCAGGAAGATCAATGATGAAGATCATTGGTGACTTGACTCTGCTCATGTCACCTTTATTTATTTATATAGCGCTTTAAACAAAATACATTGCGTCAAAGCAACTGAACAACATTCATTAGGAAAACAGTGTCAATAATGCAAAAATGATAGTTAAAGGCAGTTCATCATTGGATTCAGTTATGTCATCTCTGTTCAGTTAAATAGTGTCTGTGCATTTATTTGCAATCAAGTCAACGATATCGCTGTAGATGAAGTGTCCCCAACTAAGCAAGCCAGAGGCGACAGCGGCAAGGAACCGAAACTCCATCGGTGACAGAATGGAGAAAAAAACCTTGGGAGAAACCAGGCTCAGTTGGGGGGCCAGTTCTCCTCTGACCAGACGAAACCAGTAGTTCAATTCCAGGCTGCAGCAAAGTCAGATTGTGCAGAAGAATCATCTGTTTCCTGTGGTCTTGTCCTGGTGCTCCTCTGAGACTTGGTCTTTACAGGGGATCTGTATCTGGGGCTCTAGTTGTCCTGGTCTCCGCTGTCTTTCAGGGATGTAGAGGTCCTTTCTAGGTGCTGATCCAGCATCTGGTCTGGATACGTACTGGATCCGGGTGACTGCAGTGACCCTCTGATCTGGACACAGACTGGATCTGGTGGCCACGGTGACCTCGGAACAAGAGAGAAACAGACAAATATTAGCATAGATGCCATTCTTCTAATGATGTAGCAAGTACATAGGTTGTTATGGGAAGTGTTTCCGGTTCCGGTTTACCTAATTAATGCAGCCTAAAAATCCTTTAACGGATTTGGATAATAAAAGCATATTAGTATGTTATGTGTATGCCAGGTTAAAGAGATGGGTCTTTAATCTAGATTTAAACTGCAAGAGTGTGTCTGCCTCCCGAACAATGTTAGGTAGGTTATTCCAGAGTTTGGGCGCCAAATAGGAAAAGGATCTGCCGCCTGCAGTTGATTTTGATATTCTAGGTATTATCAAATTGCCTGAGTTTTGAGAACGTAGCGGACGTAGAGGATTATAATGTAAAAGGAGCTCATTCAAATACTGAGGTGCTAAACCATTCAGGGCTTTATAAGTAATAAGCAATATTTTAAAATCTATGCGATGCTTGATAGGGAGCCAGTGCAGTGTTGACAGGACCGGGCTAATATGGTCATACTTCCTGGTTCTAGTAAGAACTCTTGCTGCTGCATTTTGGACTAGCTGTAGTTTGTTTACTAAGCGTGCAGAACAACCACCCAATAAAGCATTACAATAATCTAACCTTGAGGTCATAAATGCATGGATTAACATTTCTACATTTGACATTGAGAGCATAGGCCGTAATTAAGATATATTTTTGAGATGGAAAAATGCAGTTTTACAAATGCTAGAAACGTGGCTTTCTAAGGAAAGATTGCGATCAAGTAGCACACCTAGGTTCCTAACTGATGACGAAGAATTGACAGAGCAACCATCAAGTCTTAGACAGTGTTCTAGGTTATTACAAGCAGAGTTTTTAGGTCCTATAATTAACACCTCTGTTTTTTCAGAATTTAGCAGTAAGAAATTACTCGTCATCCAGTTTTTTATATCGACTATGCAATCCATTAGTTTTTCAAATTGGTGTGTTTCACCGGGCTGCGAAGAAATATAGAGCTGAGTATCATCAGCAGTGAAAGCTAACACCATGTTTCCTGATGATATCTCCCAAGGGTAACATATAAAGCGTGAAGAGTAGCGGCCCTAGTACTGAGCCTTGAGGTACTCCATACTGCACTTGTGATCGATAGGATACATCTTCATTCACTGCTACGAACTGATGGCGGTCATATAAGTACGATTTAAACCATGCTAATGCACTTCCACTGATGCCAACAAAGTATTCAAGTCTATGCAAAAGAATGTTGTGGTCAATTGTGTCAAACGCAGCACTAAGGTCCAATAAAACTAATAGAGAGATACACCCACGATCAGATGATAAGAGCAGATCATTTGTAACTCTAAGAAGAGCAGTCTCAGTACTATGATACGTTCTAAATCCTGACTGGAAATCCTCACATATACAATTTTTCTCTAAGAAGGAATATAATTGTGTGGATACCACCTTTTCTAGTATCTTGGACAGAAAAGGGAGATTCGAGATTGGTCTATAATTAACTAGTTCTTTGGGGTCAAGTTGTGGTTTTTTGATGAGAGGCTTAATAACAGCCAGTTTGAAGGTTTTGGGGACATGTCTTAATGACAATGAGGAATTAATAATAGTCAGAAGAGGATCTATGACTTCTGGAAGCACCTCTTTCAGGAGCTTAGATGGTATAGGGTCTAACATACATGTTGTTGGTTTAGATGATTTAACAAGTTTATACAATTCTTCCTCTCCTATGGTAGAGAATGAGTGGAACTGTTCCTCAGGGGGTCTATAGTGCACTGTCTGATGTGATACTGTAGCTGACGGCTGAATGGTTGCAATTTTATCTCTAATAGTATCGATTTTAGAAGTAAAGTAGTTCATAAACTCATTACTGCTGTGGTGTTGGAAAATGTCAACACTTGTTGAGGCTTTATTTTTCGTTAATTTAGCCACTGTATTGAATAAATACCTGGAGTTATGTTTGTTTTCTTCTAAAAGAGAAGAAAAGTAATCGGATCTAGCAGTTTTTAATGCTTTTCTGTAGGATATGTTACTTTCCCGCCAAGCAATACGAAATACCTCTAGTTTTGTTTTCCTCCAGCTGCGCTCCATTTTTCGGGCTGCTCTCTTTAGGGTGCGAGTATGCTCATTATACCATGGTGTCAAACTGTTTTCCTTAACCTTCCTTAAGCGTAAAGGAGCAACTTTATTTAAAGTGCTAGAAAAGAGAGAGTCCATAGTTTCTGTTACATCATCAAGTTGTTCTGAGGTTTTGGATATGCTAAGGAATTTGGATACATCAGGAAGATAACTTAAAAAGCAGTCTTTTGTGTTAGAAGTGATGGTTCTTCCATACTTGTAACAAGAAGTAGAATTTACAATTTTGGCTATATGAATTTTGCAAAGAACTAAATAATGATCTGAGATATCATCACTTGGCTGAATAATTTCAACACCATCAACATCAATTCCATGTGACAGTATTAAATCTAGAGTATGATTTCGACAATGAGTAGGTCCTGAAATGTGTTGTCTAACACCAATAGAGTTCAGAATGTCTATAAATGTTGATGAAGATAATTGGTGACCTGACTCTGCTCATGAAGATCAATGGTGACTTGCCTTTGTCCATGAATATCAATGGTGACTTGCCTTTGTCCATGAATATCAATGGTGACTTGACTCTGCTCATGAAGATCATTGGTGACCTGACTCTGCTCATTAAGATCAATGGTGACTTGCCTTTACCCATGAAGAACACCGGTGACTTGACTTTGCCCATGAAGATCACCAGTGACTTGACTTGACTCTGGAGTGTCAACGGTGACTAGCCCTGACTCTGGAAGGTCAACGGTGACTGGCCCTGACTCTGGAAGTTCAACGGTGACTGGCCCTGACTCTGGAAGGTCAACGATGACTGGCCCTGGCTCTGGAAGGTCAACAGTGACTGGCCCTGACTCTGGAAGGTCAACGGTGACTGGCCCTGACTCTGGAAGGTCAATGGTGACTGGCCCTGACTCTGGAAGGTCAACGGTGACTGGCCCTGAATCTGGAAGGTCAACGGTGACTAGACCTGACTCTGGAAGGTCAATGGTGACTGGCCCTGAATCTGGAAGGTCAACGGTGACTAGACCTGACTCTGGAAGGTCAATGGTGACTAGCCCTGACTCTGGAAGGTCAACGGTGACTGGCCCTGACTCTGGAAGGTCAACGGTGACTGGCCCTGACTCTGGAAGGTCAACGGTGACTAGACCTGACTCTGGAAGGTCAACGGTGACTAGCCCTGACTCTGGAAGGTCAACGGGAACCTGACTCGACTCTGGAAGGTCAACGGAAACCTGACTCGACTCTGGAGGGTCAACGGGAACCTGACTCGACTCTGGAGGGTCAACGGGAACCTGACTCGACTCTGGAGGGTCAACGGGAACCTGACTCAACTCTGGAAGGTCAACGGGAACCTGACTCAACTCTGGAAGGTCAACGGGAACCTGACTTGACTCTGGAAGGTCAATGGTGGCTGTCATCCTGTGCAGAGGTGCTGGAGAAGCAGCCATCTTGTGCCATGACTCTGGACCGGTGGCCATCTTGGGCCGTGGCGCTGGGCCGGCGGCCATCTTGGGCAGTGGCGCTGGGCTGGCGGTCCTCCTGTCTGTAGACCCCGGTCTAGAATCGGCCATCCCACCGGAAGAGACAGGTGTGGAAGGGGTATTCCACGGAGACCGATGTTGTAAATAAAATACAAACTCCCAGAAATTATAGGCGTCCAACTGCTCCATTTCAATTCGAGGAACCGGGTCATCCAGCCCGGTATTGAAAGTGTCCTTTAGGGCCGCATCATTATATCCCATCCCCTCAGCTAGGGACCAGAACATTTGTGCCATGGCACCCACCTCATTGCCCTCTTGGCCATACTGGCTGGGGAACAGAATGAAGTCCCACACCGCTGGATCTCGACATGGATGGAGTCAGGGGCGTCATGCATTCATGATTTTTGAGGGGGCATATTTTTTTTTGGTGGTGGTGGTGGGGGGGGGGGGGGGTATAAGTCATTCTACGAAAGCACTGTATAACTGATATAGGCTTATTTTTTTTATTTTTTTTTCCTTTTTATTCAAAACAATTCCAAACATGCTTAATATATCAGGAAATATCTCGTTTCTCAAATATGTGTAGGTAAACGCGTTTTGCACCTTTATAGATTGCTATTTGATCAATATATGGAAATGTAGTGTAATCTATTAACTACACATAAAAACCTGACTTTTTACTTAAGTGCCATATCATGCCATAAAATATTTTTAATACGACTGAATTTGCATTTAATGTAAATTTATTAACAATATTGTAAGATACTTATTTTAACACTTTCATTTTACAGAGAGTAAAGAACATTTACATTATCAAAAAACATTTTCATTCAGTCTAGCCAGAGTTCAGGCACTCTCAAAAACTCCCATTAAAATCACTGAAGCACTTTACATTATGAAACGAATATCTTACTTACATTCGTACGCACATATGCACTTTTTGTTGTTTCTGATGAGAGAATTCGCTAAATAATTCAGTCAGCGAGCAAGTGAACAAAACACTGCGTTTCAGTGATGACTCTTCTGGACGTCTCTGATTGGCCATTGCATCCATAAGCGCAACAGAATAGTTTCTGATTGGTTATCATGAATCGTTGTACGAACGCGTCTGTCTCTGGCTCAGCGCCAGCCAGCGAACGCAGATTTGAATTTAGCAGCTGATGCTGTGCACTGAACGATCTAATCACACCGCTGTGATTGTATCAAATATATTAAAAATATTATTCTGCAATTTTTTTTTTAATATGCTAAGGAATTTGGATACATCAGGAAGATAACTTAAAAAGCAGTCTTTTGTGTTAGAAGTGATGGTTCTTCCATACTTGTAACAAGAAGTAGAATTTACAATTTTGGCTATATGAATTTTGCAAAGAACTAAATAATGATCTGAGATATCATCACTTGGCTGAATAATTTCAACACCATCAACATCAATTCCATGTGACAGTATTAAATCTAGAGTATGATTTCGACAATGAGTAGGTCCTGAAATGTGTTGTCTAACACCAATATTCAATTCAATTCAATTCAAGTGTATTTGTATAGCGCTTTTTACAATACAAATCGTTACAAAGCAACTTTACAGAAAATTAAAAATAATAATAATAATACAAGACGTAGTCAGCTAGATGATGAACTATCAATATTATTAATTAATAGTAATTATATGATGCAGTCACACATGTAGCAATAATTGTTAGTTCTGTTTGTTGATTCAAGGTTAGGATCATCTGGGGTCCTCTGAGGGTCAGCATCATCTCTTCTCAGGTGTTCTGGATCCAGACTGGAGCTTGTGTAAATCCTAGTTACCACGGGATGTAAATCCCGTGGCAAAACATAGAAACAAGATAGAGACATCATTAGCATAGCTGCTGATCCAACAAAGTAAAATTAGTTTAACCCAAGCTAAAGAATAAAAATGCAGATGCAACTACACTCACAATTTAAGAGATACATTATTCGAATGCTTGGCGAAAGAGATGCGTTTTTAATCTAGATTTAAACAGAGAGAGTGTGTCTGAACCCCGAACATTATCAGGAAGGCTATTCCAGAGTTTGGGAGCCAAATGTGAAAAAGCTCTACCTCCTTTAGTGGACTTTGCTATCCTAGGAACTACCAAAAGTCCAGCGTTTTGTGACCTTAGGGTGCGTGATGGGTTGTAGCGTGGTAGAAGGCTAGTTAGGTACGCAGGAGCTAAACCATTTAGGGCCTTATAGGTAAGTAATGATAATTTGTAACAGATACGGAACTTAATAGGTAGCCAGTGCAGAGACTGTAAAATTGGGGTAATATGATCATATTTTCTTGACCTGGTAAGGACTCTAGCTGCTGCATTTTGGACTACCTGTAGCTTGTTTATTGACGAAGCAGGACAACCACCTAGAAGTGCATTACAATAGTCCAGTCTAGAGGTCATGAATGCATGAACTAGCTTTTCTGCATCAGAAACAGATAACATGTTTCGTAGCTTGGCAATGTTTCTAAGATGGAAGAATGCAGTTTTTGTAACATTGGAAATATGATTTTCAAAAGACAAATTGCTGTCTAATATAACACCCAGATTTCTGACTGTAGAGGAAGTAACAGTACATCCGTCTAGTTGCAGATTGTAATCTACAAGATTCTGTGTGGTGTTTTTTGGTCCAATAATTAATATCTCTGTCTTATCTGAATTTAATTGGAGAAAATTATTTGTCATCCAATCTTTTACATTTTTAACACACTCTGTTAGCTTAGATAATTGGGAAGTTTCATCTGGTCTCGTTGAAATATATAGCTGAGTATCATCAGCATAACAGTGGAAGCTTATTCCGTATTTTCTAATAATATTACCAAGGGGCAACATGTATATTGAAAATAGAAGGGGACCTAGGACGGATCCTTGTGGCACTCCATATTTTACTGATGATAAATGAGAATGCACCCCATTTAAGTAAACAAAATGGTAGCGATCGGACAGGTAGGATCTAAACCATCTTAGAGCCTGCCCTTGAATACCTGTATAGTTTTGTAATCGATCTATGAGTATGTCATGATCTATGGTGTCGAACGCAGCACTAAGATCAAGTAAGACTAGAAATGAGATGCAGCCTTGATCTGACGCAAGAAGCAGGTCATTTGTAATTTTAACAAGTGCAGTTTCTGTGCTATGGTGGGGCCTAAAACCTGACTGAAATTCTTCATACAGATCATTTTTATGCAGGAAGGTGCTCAATTGAGCAGACACAACTTTTTCTAAAATTTTAGACATAAATGGAAGATTTGAAATAGGCCTATAATTTGCCAGTACACTAGGATCTAGTTTTGGTTTCTTAATAAGAGGCTTGATAACCGCCAGCTTGAATGGTTTTGGGACGTGACCTAAAGATAACGACGAGTTAATGATATTGAGAAGCGGTTCTTCGGCTACAGGTAACAGCTCTTTTAGTAATTTAGTGGGTACAGGATCTAATAAACATGTTGTTGGTTTAGATACAGTGATAAGTTTATTTAGCTCTTCCTGTCCTATATTTGTAAAGCACTGCAGTTTATCTTTGGGTGCGATGGATGAAACTGAAGTGTTAGACGCTGTAGAATCTACATTCGCTATTGTATTTCTAATGTTATCTATTTTATCAGTGAAGAAATTCATAAAGTCATTACTATTTAACGTTGGTGGAATATTTGAATCAGGTGGCGTCTGGTAATTTGTTAATTTAGCCACTGTGCTAAATAAAAACCTTGGATTGTTTTGGTTATTTTCAATGAGTTTGTGGATATGCTCTGCCCTAGCAGTTTTTAGAGCCTGTCTATAGCTGGACATACTGTTTTTCCATGCAATTTTAAAAACTTCCAAGTTAGTTTTTCTCCATTTGCGTTCAAGACTACGAGTTACTTTCTTGAGAGAGTGAGTATTACTGTTATACCATGGCACAGTACGTTTTTCTCTAACCTTTTTCAATTTGATGGGGGCAACAGCTTCTAATGTATTAGAGAAAATAGTGCCCATGTTGTCAGTAATTTCGTCTAATTCATGTGTATTTTTGGGTACAAATAGCAGTTGAGATAGATCAGGCAGGTTATTTGCGAATCTGTCTTTGGTGGCTGGAACAATAGTTCTGCCCAGACGGTAACGCTGAGACATATAGTTAATATCAGTTATACGCAGCATGCACGATACAAGGAAATGGTCTGTAATATCATCACATTGGGGTACAATATCTATAGCAGTAAGATCGATTCCATGCGATATAATTAGATCTAGTGTATGATTAAAACGATGAGTGGGCCCGGTGACATTTTGCTTGACTCCAAAGGAGTTTATTAGGTCAGTAAACGCAAGTCCTAATGTATCATTTGCATTTTCAACGTGAATATTAAAATCTCCCATGATTAGCGCCTTATCAACTGTAACTAGAAGGTCTGAGAGGAAATCTGCAAATTCTTTTAGGAATTCTGTATACGGCCCTGGTGGTCTATACACAGTAGCCAGAGCAAGAGATACATTAGATTTCTTTTGCATGTCTGACAACAATAGAGTTCAGAATGTCTATAAATGCTGATGAAGATAATTGGTGACCTGACTCTGCTCATGGAGATCAATGGTGACTTGCCTTTGTCCATGAATATCAATGGTGACTTGCCTTTGTCCATGAATATCAATGGTGACTTGACTCTGCTCATGAAGATCATTGGTGACCTGACTCTGCTCATTAAGATCAATGGTGACTTGCCTTTACCCATGAAGAACACCGGTGACTTGACTTTGCCCATGAAGATCACCAGTGACTTGACTTGACTCTGGAGTGTCAACGGTGACTAGCCCTGACTCTGGAAGGTCAACGGTGACTGGCCCTGACTCTGGAAGTTCAACGGTGACTGGCCCTGACTCTGGAAGGTCAACGATGACTGGCCCTGACTCTGGAAGGTCAACAGTGACTGGCCCTGACTCTGGAAGGTCAACAGTGACTGGCCCTGACTCTGGAAGGTCAACGGTGACTGGCCCTGACTCTGGAAGGTCAACGGTGACTGGCCCTGAATCTGGAAGGTCAACGGTGACTAGACCTGACTCTGGAAGGTCAACGGTGACTGGCCCTGAATCTGGAAGGTCAACGGTGACTAGACCTGACTCTGGAAGGTTCAATTATTCTGCAATTTTTTTTTTTTCGTTTGGAAGCTGCATTTAAAATCCACTTGGCTCAGAAATCTGAGGGGGCACGTGCCCCCTCACTTCGAATGGGCACGACGCCTCTGGATGGAGTCCTTCTGTTAAGATCGGAGACCCAGGGAAACACAGGAGATGAGAGATCCAATCGCAGTGTGGGTTTTAATGGGTAATCCAAATCAGAGTCCAACAAGCAGGGGTCAAAACCATAAATCCATCCAACAACAAACAAACAGGGAAGGAACAGGAACGGGAATAGGAACTGGAACACGAAACTCGGAAGGCGAGGAAACTGGGTTACGGAAATAAAGGACTCCATGCAGACAAACAGAAAAGGACTGGTTAATATAGGGAGGATAATGACTAACAAGTGAAGACACCTGAGTGCAATTAACAGGAGTGCAATTACTGTGATGAAGGGACAAGGCTTTGTGGGAATTGTAGTGCCTACGGTGAGGTGCCTATGGGGAAGTGAGACCACTAGTGGAGACTCAGGGAAACAGAGACCAGACAGCGTAACATTACCCCCTCCTCCACGGAGCAGCTACCAGATGCTCCACCCGAACCCAAGAAGAGACCAAGGAACACAGAGACCAGGAGGGAGGGAATTTTAGTGCCTACGGTGAGGTGCCTATGGGGAAGTGAGACCACTAGTGGAGACTCAGGGAAACAGAGACCAGACAGAGTGACAAGATGTCAGTGATGACAGGATGTCCAAATGAGAGCAATGTTGGTTATTCCTCGGCAAGCACATCACATTGCTGCTCCTCAGTTATAATCAGAATGCCCTTGTTAGTTTCTTTCACAACATCCTCAATTTCACTGGATGGGAAAACACAAAATAATGCATTACTTATTAAATTTATAACAACTGAACACACATATGTACATAAACTATTAAAGTTGTATGTTTTAGTAAAAAGACTGCTACCAATAAATGAAAATTCTTCACCCTCAAGTGGAAGATATTTTGAGAAATGTTTGTAACCGAACATGAAAGTCAAAAGTCAATGGTGCTCCTCAACTGTTTTGGTTACAAACATTCAAAATAACTTCCTGTATGAAACTGTTAAAAGCCTGTACAAATGTTCTGATGAACACAAAGACTTTAAAATCCCAATGGGAAAATAAGTGGAAAATACACCTCCGGAACCAACTAGGCTAAAAAAGGGGAAAATGTTGCATGTTGTTTTTTTTACAGGTATTATACATGATTTCTGAATGTCATAAAATGTGACAAAACCGATGCAACTTATGAGTTTTTTTCCTTGATCCAATTTTGCCTGCTTGCAATTCAATCTAATAATGATCTGAAAATATCTTGGTGTGAAGAGATATTCCTTTTAAATAATAGACTGTTGCACTGCATGTTCCAGAGTAAAGCATGACTCTAAAAGGGTTAGTTAACCCAAAAATGGATGTTTTACTCACCCTAATGGCATCGTAGGTGTGTATGACTTTCTTCTTTCAGACGAATCCAATCATATTATATGAAAAATTATCCTTGCTCTTCTAAGCTTTTCAAACAGTTCAACAGTAGTCAAACAAAGCGCTTCCATTCATTATAAAAAGTGCCTCATACTGCTCCAGGGGGTGAAAAAATGCCATCTGTAGTGAATCCTTGTGTTTTTGTAAAAAACCTTGCTCTCACTTCCATGAGAGCCATTCCAGGGTGGATGATGTAGGACATAGCAGTAATACTTCAGAAGCACACAATTAGGCTTGCACGTATGATAGTCAGCGGAAGTGAGAAAAAAAGTTATATATGTTTATAATGTTTTTAATATGGACATTTTTCTTACAAAATGCATTGATTTGCTACAGGAGGCCTTTATTCACCCCCCAGAGCCATCTGAGGCATGTTTTAAGAATGGATGGATACACTTTATTTGACTACTTTTGAATTGTTGAAAAAAAAAAACCCTGCCCTACTGCCATTAAACGACTTGGAAGAGCAAGGACAATTTTTAACTGAACTCAGATTGGATTCGTCTGAAAGAAGAAAGTCATATACACCTAGGATGCCTTGAGGGTGAGTAAAACATGGGCTAATTTTCATTTTTGGTTGAATTAACCCTTTAAGCAAATGTCCAGTATGCCAGCACTGCTATAAGCCAGAACATTTTTAGGATTCACAACAGCATTCAGCAAAATAACCCAAAATGGCGATGTCTATAAACAGAGTTTCTGATGGTTTTATATAAAGATAGATTCAAAACTTTATAAAGACCTATTAAATGCCAATTATAGAAAATTCAAGGAATAAACTGAAGGGAAAAGAATATGTCAAATTATGTTCTCTAAATTTTGAAGCTGTTTTCCAATGCAAATAGAAACCTTTTCTTTTGAAAAAAAGAAAGGAGAAAAAAAAAGAACCTTGTCATTTACTAAACCTCAAGTTGTTCTAAACCTGAATGAGTTTCTTTCTGTGACAAGTCCCACATAACCTTACACAGTACACAACCCCACAATGTGTTACAACCTCAGATCACCAAGATTTCTTTTATTACCTGGACCACATCACTGCAGATTGATGGTGCTCAGTTTGGTCATCCACAACCGTAATTCCAGCAGTCATGTTCTTGATGAATTCCTGCTCCGAGCCTGTGCGCTTTAACAAAAACAAAGGGAAGCATTAAAATTTGTCTTACAATCGTAAAGCATAAAAACTCCAATAAATGTGCATTTATAAAGTAAATAAATTTAGTTACAACTATGTCCAATCTCTACAATGTGATTGTCATTTCCATTGTCTGCATAGCATTTGATGGATACAACTGCAAAAGGTTCATCGACAAAATTAAGGAATTCTGCGCTGATTCCATTCCAAAATATCATAAACATGAAAAACATAAATCAACATAAATATATTTTTAAAAATCTTTACAGAGAAAGTCAAATGTATTGACAAGTTTGTTTTATCTACCAAAGCCCAATTTTACCATCCAACCGAGGCTTTTAAATCACACAACACAGAACTATAACAAAATAAAAGGAAATTTAACACATTTGTGTCTATCCTTATTGTATGGCTATTTATACAAGATATAGCTATATGCTATTATTACTGTTATTCAAAAACCTATAGTTTTGAACGTATGCAATATAAGACTGTATATTCATGCAGCATTACAATGAGTTCTGGTGAGGCATTTGCACCATTTTATGCATTCTGCATAATTGTTAAGCTTCTGCTGTAGATTTGTGTATTTTTGCTGTACCAATATGAGAAGCTTAGCTCAGAATTGCAATGGGGTGTAATTTTTTCACGTTTGGCCAGTTTACCACAAAGAAGTTAAGACCATGTTTGTGCAAAATCTCAACTAACATTTCATGTCCTTGAAACTGCCCCACACTTTGTTTTACACTCATAAAAAAAATATGAATTCCTGACTGTTCATTATGATCTCTGATTTAATATCAATATAAGAGCCACATAACTGGAATAATGGTAACTAGTAGAGAAAAGGTCACATTTGTTTGAATATAGATAGCACAAATTTTCATGTAAGACATTTATATGTAAAAATGCACCTGTTCGGGGAAGTGTTTTGTTAATGCTATGTTCTTTATAGTTGTTTAAGATAAAAATGTCTAATTGTGAAAGATGGTAGTTATTAAAATCAATTACGCGATCAATCTGTATATATAGTTAATAGCCTACTATTGTTGTTCTTTCATTATACTCTACACGTTTGGTCTGTGGTACCGTTCGCCACGTTCACAATGTAGACGTTAGGTGGCAGCATGTGTCTATGTTCTTCTGTATGTCAGTGACTCCGAAGAAGACGGTCTCCTCACCTCCATGTCCCTCCGCACCATGTTTGTGCTGCGCTCGCTGTCCCGTTCTGCGCTCCTCAGATACACCACTGCTGCTCAGTTTCATGCGACTTCAAACTGCAGTGGCGCAAAAGTCGCTGTTGTAAGTAACGTTATTTGCTGGTGCTGCAGATGACTGTCATTGACGCTGTGTGTCAGATTACCTAGACACATTTATTGTCCCATTTTAGAGTAGCCTCGTAGAATTAATAGGTCTCATCGAAAGTTTCTTTATTTTTCGTTGAGAGATTTAGGTTAGTCTTGACTATGTATTGGAAGTAGTCATTTGTCAGTTTTGGTTGGTTAACGTTACCCTGATTTAGCCTGCTCATTTGCATTAAAAACAAACAATAACAACAACAAAAACATTTTAATTTTACGTACATGACATAATGTAGTGTCACTGGCCGGCTGTCATTATGTTAAAATAAACCCCGACAATGTAATCAGGAGGTACACCGCAACAATATTACAGTTATATATCAATACTGAAGTTAACATGTAACGGTTTTTAATCAATAAACGAGACGCAAGATGGAGCCAGTTGCATTTGTATGAAGGAAAAGCGAACAACCAAAGACTATAGAAATACACAAGTCGAGTAACTGTTTTTTTCTACAGCGTTTGCTTCCTGCTCTCCAAAACGCATGCTGACAGCAAAGCTGTAACTTCATCTTTGCTTTTATTAGGTGTTGTCAGGATGTGGTGTCTATGATGGCACTGAAGTCCATGAGGCTTCAGCGTGAGTATACTATTTTTATTTCCCTCTACTATTTTTTTCTTGAGTCATTCAGTGAGTTCACAGCAACCTGTATCCTTGTAAAGGACAGACAGCCAACAAGGCACCAGCTGCAGCATGGGTTTCATGCTACTTCAATCAGTATTAAGAACTTTAAAAGCACAATTAACGTCATATTCCAAAATGTTCTTCTCAGTGAAACCTAGCTATGGGTGCTATTGCTTAAACCTTTTTCTTTTGTGTGAATACTTTTCTGTGTCTTTGTGTATGTAGAATCCTTGTGCATCTAAGTCGGGGAGGTGCAGAGGTTCAGATGTTTGCTCCAGATGTGTCTCAGATGCATGTGATAGACCACGGCAAAGGTCAGCCTGTGGAGAAAGAGTCAAGGTGAAGTGTTCTTTAAGAAATTCTGATTTCAGAGTGATTACGGTGTATCATTATATAACTCTGCAAAACTGCACTTTTACGTAGTGTTACTTGATGAGTTTAGGGTTAGGAAAAATCATGAACATATTAATAATTCATCTTGCTCAACTTTTCTTTATATAGGAACGTGCTGTCAGAATCAGCACGTATCGCGAGGGGCAACATCACTGACCTGGCGAAACTGAATGTCAGTAATCATGATGCTGTCATCTTTCCTGGTGGTTTTGGTGCAGCTAAAAACTTGTGAGTGATGTGGATTATTGTGAGAAATCAGACTTGTGTTTTTTTAAGAAAATATTAAAAGATAAAACCAATACTAAAGCCTTTTTGAATTAACTTCTTTGTTATTAGATATATTCCAATGTGTCACTAACATTTCTGTTTTAGTCTTTACTTCTGTTATCTGTATTTTATCATCTTCGTCTATCTTTACCGTCGTCAGGTCAACATTTGCCATTGATGGGAAGGACTGTAAGGTGAACAAGGAAGTTGAGCGAGTTTTAAAGGACTTCCATGATTCAGGAAAGCCAATTGGGTTAGTTATTATAAATCACTATCTGTGTAGACCCATGTTTTGGGTATTTATTTAGTTTATTAATCAAATCAGATTTTACGGACATGTTTTGATATGTCTTCTGGTCACCAGGTTGTGCTGTATATCTCCTGTGCTGGCGGCGAAAGTTCTTCCAGGTGTGGATGTGACGGTGGGTCATGAGGAGGAAGAAGGTGGGAAGTGGCCATATGCTGGTACTACTCAAGCCATCACTGCACTGGGAGCCAAACATACTGTCAAAGAAGTCACTATATCCTACTTGAAAAGTCTCTTCTCTTCTCTTCTCTTCTCTTCTCTTCTCTTCTCTTCTCTTCTCTTCTCTTCTCTTCTCTTCTCTTCTCTTCTCTTCTCTTCTCTTCTCAAACCCATTTCCACCACACGCTTAAACATAAATTTGAGATAAAATGTCATAGTGAGATAAAAAATCACATAAAAAGTCAGAATTATGAAATGCAATATTTAAATGTCATAAAGAGTAATTATTTTGAGATAAAGATGAATTAAGACTTATTCACAATCATGAGATATAATTATGAAAGAAAAGTTTATGCCATAATTTCAACTTTTCTTCTCTATTATATTATATATTATAAACATTTGTGTTTGTCTGAATTACCCTTAACCTTTGATCCTCACGAAGCCCATGTGGACAAGAAAAACAAGGTGGTGACCACACCTGCTTTTATGTGTGAAACAAAGTTGCACTTGATTTTTGATGGGATTGGTGCTATGGTGAGAGATGTCCTAAAGCTCAGTGGGAAGTGAAAACTCTACCAGTATATCAGTATTTTCAGATTCATTACATAGAGCTCGTTAGTCATATCGGATCTGTATCAGACTGTTTAAATGATAAAGAGTAGGCTATTTCTTGCTGTGATTTGCAAAACAAGACTGAAATGCTTGACAGACATTATTAATCAAACATATATCTGCCTGACAGTGTTAAATGGTGTTTTGGCGAATATCCAGCAGAGGGCACTCTCTGTATTTAAAAAAGGGAATGTGCATAATATGTAGAGCCAAGATTTTCTCAAATTTGGAAACTTTACCTTGCCATGTAGAATAAACTCACCAGTTGTTTAAAAAAGAGATTTCAGAGTACCAACTTAATAGACTGAACCAGTTAAAAGCTTGACCTTGTATCATTATGTCCTTATAATGAGTTCTTATGTAATTTAAAGTAGGGACAGTCTGTGTTGAAATATGAAGTTTGAAATGATGAATAAAGTGAATTTTTTTTTCTAAAAATTATAAAATGTTAGTGGGTAGTTATTTGTCAGTATCAATTTTAAATCAATAATACATCATGTAATGAAGTATTTACTGAAAAATCTACAGTAGATGCTTTAAAAGTTTTTATTTAGTTAATAGTTGCTAAAGTGCCCCTTAACTGTAATGCTTTTTAGATGCCACTTGAATTAATTGAACATAAAAGATACATTCCCCTGACTTGGCAACCCTTAATAAAAGGCAACTTGTCATTAGACCACTTTATTTTTGAATATTCAGATTTCTTAATTCAGAATATATTTCATAAGTTAAATTATAGTCATTATATTTCTAATGGTACTGGCACTTTAGTCTATTTTCAGTAACAAACAGCCTATAATTTTATTATTTCTCCTTGCCTATATAATGATATTAGTCAAAATGATCATAGCTTTGCCCACTCTCCCCTAACCTAAAGAGAAAAAAACAAAACATTATAATAACATATAATACATCTGACGTACATAAAAAGTTCAACTGATCATGCTTAATTTCTGAAGTGATTGTCTATGGTTACTATAACACATTATAATAACATATAATACATCTGACGTACATAAAAAGTTCAACTGATCATGCTTAATTTCTGAAGTGATTGTCTATGGTTACTATAACACATTATAATAACATATAATACATCTGACGTACATAAAAAGTTCAAATAATCATGCTTAATTTCTGAAGTGATTGGCTATGGTTACTACATCAGGTAGCTGAGGTTTAAAGAAGTGTCCTGGAAACTGATGAGAGACAGAAAAGGAAACGGGTGTGTTTAGACTAACAGGATTAGTCACATGATTAGCTACAGGCACCAGGGGCGTTGCACAAGATCCCGGGCCCTATGCATAGGCAGTCTTGATGGGCCCCCCAAATAAAAAATAAAATATATTCCAGACTTTTCAAGGGCCCTCTCTTCCTTTGGGGCCCTGGTAATCAGTACTGGTTTTACCCCTAGTCCGACGCCCCTGACAGGCACCGATCATCCTATGGCATCATGCAAGGCTACAAACACCTAGGGATGGGACGGTATGAAAATTTAATATCACGATTATAGTGACTAAAATTATCACGATTATCAATATTATCACGGTTTTGTTGAAACGAGATAAAAGTGTTCAAAAATAGTTGATGCTCACACTGAAAACATTTCAGCAAGTTTTATATTTAATAATCAACAAACAACTAATAAAACAAGCAACTCTATGCACTTAATTTAAAGAAAGATTAAATTCTGTGGCATTTCCTTCCTTACAATGAAAAGTGTAGAAGCATAGAAAAGCATAGAAAAGTCACTGACTTTCGCCATTCCTTCTCGAAAAAAAACAAAAAAAACATTGTGCGCTGCGCTTGCGTCAGATTATTGCTGGCTGGACATGATTTAAAGTCCAAAGTCCAAAGGGAAGTCGTGGCCTAATGGTTAGAGAGTCGGACTCCCAATCGAAAGGTTGTGAGTTCGAGTCCTGGGCCGGCAGGAATTGTGGGTGGTGGGAGTGCATGTACAGTTCTCTCTCCACCTTCAATACCTTCAATACCACGACTTAGGTGCCCTTGAGCAAGGCATCGAACCCCCAACTGCTCCCCGGGCGCCGCAGCATAAATGGCTGCCCACTGCTCTGGGTGTGTGCTCACAGTGTGTGTGTGTGTTCACTGCTCTGTGTGTGTGCATTTCGGATGGGTTAAATGCAGAGCACAAATTCTGAGTGTGGGTCACCATACTTGGCTGAATGTCACTTCACTTTAATAGTGAGTTATTAAAACCGCGATAATCAAACACGGTTTTAATGATAATTCATTTTTAAACGATATTACTAACCTTCAGCACATTTTATCACGGTTATCAATAAAACCGGTTATCGTCCCATCCCTACACACACCTCAAGAGACCTGCAGTCGCCCACACAGACTCATTTCCTGAGCACCCATGTATTTCTTATTGAGGTTTGACTTTATAGGCAGTGCGCACACTTTAATTATATCTACTTATATTTGGTCATAAAACATCCATCACTTCAGTCAAATACATGTTACACTTTTTATTTTTATTTTTTTTTTATTTAGCTTTTTTGAACATGAACATCAGTCAGAAATTAAGTGCTAACAATGACACGTTTTAGTTTTTTTTTTTTTTTCCTTACCCCTTAACCCAGATGTTACACTTTTTAACAAATATGTTTGTTCTATATTTTTTAAATAAAATATTTACATTTAATTGAAAATGCAGTAAAACAGTAATATTTTGAAATAGTGTTAACATTTGAATTAATCATTTTCTATTTTAATATATTTTAAAATTTGATTTATTCTTGTGATGCCAAAACTAAATTTTTCAGCAGCCATTACTCCAGTCTTTAGTATCACATTATGCTTCAGAAAACATTGTGACGACCCACAATATATATATATTTTTTCTTTTTATTGCCCCCTTTGCTGTAGCGTGAATTCACTAGTTTTCCTCTTCAGTTTCATTCGGGTCAGGTCAGGCCAAGCAGATGTCGATCTTCTGGTTGCTTTAGACCTTGTTCTTTCTGTCAGAGGCCGGTTCTCAGACCTGGGCATCTAGTTGTTCTGTTCCCAGACTCGGCACTCTTTGATGGGGATTTCTCCCACCCACCTCTCATCAGCCAACCCACTTCCCACAGCCTTCCAGAGAGGCTGGGCAAACAAGACCTCGCGTTCTGCCAATTTGTCCATACAAAACACAGGG
The DNA here is from genome assembly GCF_963082965.1 of Carassius carassius. Classification (NCBI taxonomy): domain Eukaryota; kingdom Metazoa; phylum Chordata; class Actinopteri; order Cypriniformes; family Cyprinidae; genus Carassius; species Carassius carassius. Next base: position 20,000,579 of record NC_081773.1, on the reverse strand, counting down.
ATTTGGGGACACACAGACACTCTTGTAGACAAATGGTAAGTATTTGCCTGGCAGTCTGCGATTCCTCACCCCCTCCTCTGTCTACACATAAACACACACTCACTTGGTGCTTTCTCTACACTCTCTGGCTACTGGATTCTTTACTATGACTTTCTTTAACCAGCCCTTCTTAAAAAAAAAAAAAAGAAAGAAATTCCCTGGACTTGCTAAGAAGGTTTCAAAGACAAGTACATGTATGTTTTTTTTATTTTTATTTTTATTGTTGGTTTTTACAGGTTACTCATCATGGCTATGTTGTTCAGGCTGGGTTACCAGTAATAAGCAGTAACAGATCGAAATAGACCGGTATTGGCCAGCTAAAATCAAATCAGAATTATTATTTTTTTTTCAGATATCATCTTGGTAACTGTCTATACCATGTCCAGTAGCATTATGAACTTAAACAATACTAATACTAGTAAATGGTGTAAAATAGTGCAGAAATAAGTATGTAACCCTCCTACTGTAGGTGTCTGGGTTCCACCTGTTTTCAGATAAAATGTCTAAATTGTGTGTGACATGTTTGGGGTTCTTGCATTCCCTGTTGGATGTAAATGGGCTGAGGTCTCGGTGTATTATTGTGAGTGGGGCAGTCTATCAGAGACAGGACTGAGGCCTGAGGCTCCCTGGCATCCTGATCAGAGGATTAGCAGCATACAGCCACAGGTCAAGAGCATGCCAGTCACACACACTCTCTTTGACACACACCCACACTTGTCATTTCACTTTCTCTCACAAACACCTTCGCTTTCACACACGCACGCCTGGAGAGAGCATTTCTCAACCTCTCACACTTGTGCAGAAGAGGCCTGTTTGATAGCAGGCTGCGGATTAGGTTCTGTGTTCTCTTTCATTCTTATTCTGATTGGCTTATACTCTTGAGAGTGCTTTTTTTTTTTTACTACAGTGAGGTCGTACAAGTCCATACAATGAAGGGGGATTTTTTTCTCATGACATCATATTCCCCATCCTCCCACATTTCAAAGTTCGTTTAAGACACAAGAAGGATCATTGTTCAGTTTTATGCTGCTATTGTCTGCATAAAAGATCGTTTGCACAAACGTTTGTTGTTTGGTTCACAATGCAGGTGGCCTGGTTTTAAGTTATTTGCTTTTATTCATCTGTTCTCAAACTATAAATATTATTGTGCTTATTACAGATATTAACCCACAGTTCTACTTGATACTTTAAGCACATATGGCAGGTGGTCAATGTCAGCTTCAGAAGACAGGAGTGTGCTGGTGTTTGACCAGAGAAGCGTGTCCTGTCTGTTAGTGTACCCCAGCACTGACCCCTGTCCATCCCTCAATAGTGCAACGCCTTGTTGCCCCCAGCATGAGGTCCCAGCATCCCCTAGTTGTGATAGTGGGGGGCACACAGCGAGGGGCCTTAGAGGGGATGCAGAATTAGCAGCTAAAATGGTGAATCACTTTTCCATATACATGCCACTGACAAGTGTTATACTGAAAACCGGTACCAATACGTGTACAAGGTGGCCCAATACAGCAAGATCGGGGGGAAGAAGGGGGCGCTGGGGGTTGGGCTTTAAAGGGTGCAGCAATATTGTACTAATTCGTGCAAGAGACTCTCTATCAAAGTGAAAGACTTACGGTAATTAACGAGGGGTGAGGGGAAAAAGAGAGGAAAGAAAGAGCAGGAAGAATGAGTTTGGGAGCAAGAGGGACAGAGATGCTGATTTTGACGTTTAAATGCTGTGTTGATTAGCATATGGTGGTTTGTCCAGACCCAGTATTTATCAGCAGAATTGAATGTGTGCGCGGCATGGATGTGACTTTGTCCCCCCTAAATTTACAAAGCCACCTTTTCAGATGCAGCCTCCCCCCACACCCAAACACTGCCTTACCTTTCAATTCCTTTTCTTACCCCTTTTCTATGGCCATTGCAATTGCTCTTTCTCAATGGTGTGAATGTAGAATATAAAGGTTGCTACCAACGGCCAGGCAGGTTTTTTTCATGTTCTTTTTTCTTTATTGAAGTATCAGTCCAAAAAAAAGTACAATGTGATCAGTGGATATTTACTTTTATTCTTGACAAAAGTAATAATACAAAAAATGCAACAGATTTGAAACATTAGCTCCACAAATATGAAAACTGCATAAGAAAATTAAAAGTGCATTCTCTAATTAATAAATTCAGTTATCTTTGGTTTTGGTTACAGTTAAATGAAGTGTTAAATAATTATTTCTATTTCAGTTATGTTTTATTATAGTTTTATTATTATTTTATTTCTTAACTTAATCTGATAATTATTTATTGAGATTATTATTACTATTATTGTTATTCAAATTGTTTTTTTTTTTTTTTATATAAAATGAAATTGGGCATTTGTTCCATAAACTGCATGGCCACGCTTCAGTTCTCACTTCTCAATTCTCAATATTACTTGACTTTTGCTTCAATAATCTATAAATGTACTGCTTATTAATAGTAAGTAATGTAGTTGTTATAAATTTAGATTTTGGGTAGAATTATGAATGTAGAATATGGTCATTTCGAATATGTGCTTTATAAGTACTAATAAACAGCCAATATGTAAATAATAGGCATGCTAATAAACAACAAGGTATTAGTGAGAATTGGTCATTATACTAAAGTGTTACAGGTAGGGATCTAAAATATGGTCATGCAGAATAAAGCATTAATATGTGCTTTATAAGTACTAATAAACAGCCAATATGCTAGTAATGTGCGTGCCAATACGCAACTGGGGAATAGTAAGAAATGGTCCCTAAACAAATTATTTGTATTAATTGTATTTTACATGATTCGGCATCTGTGCATTGATCTTCTTGCAGTAAGTTAAAGTATTTCACACTTTTCTCTGAGACTGAAAAAGAGCAGAGCAGGTCACCCAGTGTGGTGCCTCTCATCTTTTGTGTGCTGGTTTCCTCATGCCAGCTTTCTGCTGTCACATTAGTGCATGTCAAATGCACAACCTCACATGCAAATGAAATCTTAGACTTTTAGCTTTTTGTTAGCTCAGAGGCTTCCTTTGCTAACAGGAAGTAGTTTTTAGTCTTTCAAACAGATTTGCTAAGTGTCATCATGTTTGTCTGTCCTTTCTAAGTGTCTCTGAGGGGTGTTTTGGAGCAATTGTTTACACCTGCTGCAGTGGGTAAGTGGGAGCAAGAATCCTTCATCATATAATGAGCTCCTGGCAGACCCACACCACTGAATATTTCCCTCTGGCCAGTGGAGTAGCAAGCCAGATATACAGTAATATCAACCATGTGTGATTGTGAAGTTTGTGTGGGTATGTGTTAGATGATCAGTGAGAGTGGTCAGCCTGTTACAGGTCAAAGTTCATGGTCATCAATGGTTGAGGTAGACGGCTCTCCATCTGGTGGGGACTTGGCCTCTGAGGGTCAGTGCTAAAAAGTGTAAGTGCAAAGCTTGTCTTCAAAAGTTTTTCCTGTGTGTGACCGATCAAGTATGTAAATCACATGTTCGTGTGTGTCCTGTGCCGGGTCTAAAGGCCTCTTCAGTTTACAGTGTGTTTAGACGCAAATTTAGCTCACGGCTGAACTGAATGCTGTAATCACACACAACAATACCTGTCAAACCATTTGACCATTCACAAACACTGCACTCCTCTCTTTCTTTCTCATACTGGCAGGTAGATATTTGGTGCTGCAGCTGCATGTCATGAATTGAATGAAAGCAGGCACTTGAGCAACTATGTGTGCACCAAGTAAAAAGGTGAAAAAGCCTATTAATCCTTACCTCGATTATTGCACTAGCGTTTCCCAATTACATCCAGCTCAGTGATAAGATGAATCGCTGATCATATTAATTTTGTCTGTTGAAAGCTGTATCATTTGCTTGACATGCAGCACATTCGGTTGCTCAATGTTATTAATCACATTATTCTGATAAACCCTTCTTGAGTTTGTAAGGTTGAAATGATGAATAAAGTGAATTATTTTATTTTTTACAAAAAACTTTGAGGTTTTTTTTTAATGCAATTTCATTTTAATTTTTTAAATGTTAATATTTAGGAAGAGCTTGAACGGGTTAATATATAAAAAAAAACTTATGTGGGAATGCAGCATAGTTTAATATGCATGTTTTTTGTCAAATTAATGCACCTAAATGTAGTATTTTTTTTTTTTTTTAGTAATTGTGAAAAATTGGTTAATCACAACATCTCTGTCTCCATTCCACCCACTTTATCACTCAATTCTCTCTCTCTCTCTGTGGCTGTCACTGCAGCACAATGTAGGAGCATTAGCATGCTAATGAGGTGCAGGGCGACAGGTGGCCTGCTAGACAGCTCAATTAAGCAGCTCGTTAAAGGCCAAGCTAACGAAGCGGCCTGCACTGCAAGCCTCAACAAACAATGTGACTGTGCAGGCTACAAATTGGTGAGTGCTAGTTGTGTATGTGTGTGTGCACGTGTGTAGCAGGCAGGAGACAGAGAGTTGGAGACAGAGACCGTTTTAGTGTGTGAGTAAATGTGTAAACAGTGAGTTGGAGGGAGAAACTGATTCAGTTTGTGTGTTTAGCAGTTAGCAAGGCTTTGTGATGGACACAACTAATAATAGCTAATAAGAGGGGCTGTTGCTTTTGCTCCTCAGGAAATTGAAAGCAAAAAAAGTAACAATTAATTATAATAAATAAATCGCTTAAATACAGACCTTCCTAATTTCTTATAATTTTAATCCAAAACACTTACTCACTTGCAGTAAACCGTCCCTTACAATTTTCCCTTAAATGTTCATACTTTGTTACATGTTTTCTGTGGATACACACTGACGCTGTAACAGATGTAGTTTTTACATTGACATTGAATCATTTAGAATGAAAGTTTTGATCAGGAATTCAAATGAAATTAGGCACGAATAGAAAAAGTAATAAAAATGTCCTTTTTTTTTTTCTTTTTTTTTTTTTGAAAATAGTCTTTAGTTTTAAGAAAACCTTTAAGGTTAAATGTTTTAATTAGAAGAAAATAAATTTATAAGCCCCAACCTTACCGACATTTTTATTGGGTGATAAAGATATGGTCACCAATATCTTGTGTATCCTCAATATTTAAATGCATATTAATTGCTAATACATTCTTATCAAGTTACATAAGTGTATACATTTATTTGATAGATTGATTTGTCATATATAAATCAAATTAGGAAAATTAGGGATTCACTGATTTTTCAAGTTATGGCTGATAACTAATGAATATACAGTAATAAAATGTTATACTATTTTGACTTAATACTGTACATTAAAAATAAAACACAAAAATTTTAATGTGTGAATTTAGGCATTATAACATTATGATGCACTATGGAAAATTGATATTCATTATGAAATTTGTTAAATATTACATTTAACAGTGTTATTAGATATCAGTTATATGTCAGCAAATGTAATTTAAATGTAAAAAAATAAAGTAAACAAGCATGTATAATTTAATATCTAATATAAACCATTAATGATAAAATGGTAATCAAATGTACTCATATAGTCGGTCACTTTACTCATATACACAGTACCAAGTTTAATATGCAAAATAATCACCAGTGGTTTAAGGTTATGTTTACAGTGAAAAATTAAATCATGTTTGTAAAAATCATTTCAAACATTAATGATGTCTGGGATTAAATGCTTAATGATTATGTTCCTGCATATGACATGAAGAAATAAACATCTCTTTGTCTGATCACCCAGCAAATTAACCAGGGCGGGGAATATTTGAGCAGCTCTGTGACAGTATCAGAAGCCGCCGCAGTTTATGGTGGAGGAGCATTGTTTATTGTGGCTAGATAAAGTTGTAACACAGACATTTTAATCAGTTTGTAACACTTAGCATTTGAGCCTTATTATCCGTGGTGTGTTCACTGGTGCGTGAAACAGCAGCGTTTGGGTTCATAACCCGACCCTCCTGTCTGAGTCTCGCTGGCATAAAGGGATCATGAGCTCTAATGGTTCAGGGATCTGCCCAGCAAACGAGGTTAGGTATTGAGGAAGACAAAAACACAGGGGCTAAACAGAGCCACCCCATTCGCAAGCAAGCTGCTGGAAAGCTGGCCGACTCATGAATATGTTAATCCGCATTTGCCCAAATAAGTATGTAGAGAGGGATAGAAGGAAAAAAACAACAGCACTCATTAATTAATAAGGACAATGTGCCTTTAATGACAGTTTTGATGCTGTTGGTGGACAAGTGATTGGGGCCTGAGAACGAGAGGTCATCAGAACAAGAGGAAGTGACACAGTGATGGGCGTTACTGTCAGAAGGAGAGGTTTTCTGTCCTAGGAGGGCAGAAAAGGTGATCAGGGATGGACATGCCGAGTATAGTAAAGACAGAACTGAGCCATGAGAGAGAGAGAGAGAGAGAGAGAGAGAGAGAGACAAACAAGCTAGTTAGACAAGTAGACAGCACAGAGGTCAGGAAAGTTAACTTTAGATATAAACTGGCTTGGAGGGAGAAAAGGGGACACTTCAAGGATATAATAATATTTTTTGAAGAATAAAGTAATCCGAAGCTTTGCATGTCATTATTTTATGCCACTGATTTTTAACCATTTGATGCACAAGTTGACAGCCTAGATAGCATTGTGAATGTATACAATATTGCAAGGAAATGTTTACATGGTTGCCGCTACATTTTATTAAAAATCAATTGAATATTGACAGAATATCTTCCATCTATTTTGTCTTAAAGAAATAGGCAGGAATTAACCTGTTGTTCTCTGTGATTCCAATCCTTTCCAACAACAAAGTACCTGAAGGTGACAAACAGAGGTGTAGGGGCAAAAAAAGAGGTGGGTAAACTATAAATTCTGGGTGACCATATTGTGGTCACAGTAAGGTGGACCACTGCCTACCGGTGTATGTGTATCCTGATGACATCGCTATAGGCTATCATTTGACATTACTACCAAGGGTATCACTGGTTGTTCCCTCATATAGGTCACACAATCACTATTCAATTCATACATTAATCTAAGTTCTTGTTAAAGAGACTCAAGAAGGAATAATATGGTTGAAATCTATAAAGTTTACTAAATGACAAAACAGAGTACAACATTTTTTAAGAGAGACAGAGAGGGAGGCTTATATCCAGGAGTTCCAATGCAATGCACTTGTACATAATGATTAGGGATTTGGGATTATTTTCATAGTTGATTAATCGGTTTAATATTTTCTCAATTAATCGGTTCGTTGTTTGGTCTATAATATGTCAGAAAAATGTGGATCAGTGTTTCCCCAAAAGCCCAGGAATGGTCCTCAAATGTCTTGTTTTGTCCACAACTCAAAGATATTCAGTTTACTGTCACAGAGGAGAGAAGACACTTTTTGAATGTAGGATATCAATTACACACTAACCACAACTAAAGTGTAGCTACAAGTGTGGTCATGCTTCATTTCAAATTTAAGGATGATATCTCTAAAATTATGCATTTTATAATTGTAAGACCATAGGCGTTTCTCAATGTCAAGGATACTTCCTTGGCAGGACTGGTCCTTCCAAGTCACTTCCTTCAGAGGCTAGGCGAGGCTCCTCTTTAACATTCGGAGAAGACGCAAATGGAACAGGCTAGCAAGTGCACGTCATTGCAGCATTACTTCAGTGAAAAGGTCTGCTTTCGGCGCTGAAAATTAAAAAAAATGCTTGTTTTCTACACGTATAAACGCTTCCTTTTGTTCTTTAGTCCCTGTTGAAAAAGACGAGAAAGCTATGAATAACGCTGTGAATGTTATAATATTATCGTTAAATTACTTTGGACAACTAGTTATTTATAAAAGAAATGCCGTTGAAGGCATCCCAGCTAACAATTGTTAAATGACAGGTCCGGTTCAGTTAGCCATCAATAACGTAATTTGTATAATTTATAATATCAATACGGTAGTAATTTGTAGTTGCATTTAAACATTAAACTTTACTTATATTTACTATAGTTATAACAAATGTTTGGTAATGTAAAATTAAATATACTTTAAATATATTTTAAAGCATATTGCCCTGTTAATGCTCCGACTCCGCTTATGTCTGACATTTTTTTTTTTTGAACAAGATAGCAAAGCTGTGCGCATAGGATTGTGGGTGATTTGAGAGCGCGAAGGCTACACATATGCATCCTTTCCTGTATATGGGATATTTTTCGAATGAAGGACTCAGTCCTTGGTTGAAATTCAGAGGATCCTCGACATTGGAACAGTTCTTTAACGGATGTCGATGACGTAGCATCCTCGAAATTCTGGCTTCCGAGGATCCTTCCTTGACATTGAGAAATGCCTCATATCATGGGAGGCTTTGGAGAAGTTTTTAGAAAAGGCTGATAAGATGCTTTCATATATTTTATCATGACACAGACTGCAATGAAGGACATCCTTTTGGTCACGTGGTTCACGTGAGATGATTGACAGCTTTACAAACTAATGATATTGCACTGATGTCAAAGCTGACGCGAATCTAAGAGGAGAGTAATCGCTAGCTGTTTGAGCTCTTCAGATCGCATAAATCACTGCAAAATGAATAGAAATGTTATTCTGTATGACAAAATATTTAACATGTCATAAAATTATTTTTTCTCCAAATGTGTGCACCATTGGACTATATAGCCCTGGCGGATCGTGGATATTGTATTTATATGAACACAAATAAACCGGAAATGAGCTGAATGGCTACTGTATGAGTGATGATTTCTAATCAAAATAACGAACGTTATTATTATTATTAATGGATGTCTACCGTACCCACGAAAACGGGAATGGCTAGTGATAACATTAACTAGCCAGGTAGAGGTGACTTGAGTCAGTGGCATGAATCTACTGTGAACCAAGTTAACCAAAAAACATGAAGTTTAGTACTGTTTTCCAAGGTCACTCACTTTGGGCTTGTAGCCGAGGCTGTTTGCTGGCATCAGCAGGAGGGCTGCTGTCTTGACGGCGCTTAAAAAATTGCCGGATATCCATTTTTTAATCTTGATGCAGTCAATTTTGCTGAACGAGACTCAAAGATCCGAGTCAGTAAAATGATCCGAACTTCCCACTACTACTGGCAACACCACAAGCAATTGGTCAACACTGACAGTTGCAGCGCAATATGAAAGACTTCATCTTAGGTTTAACAACAACCTATGAAACTAATAATGAACAATATGAAACTAAAACGACATAAGCTTAATTTTAAATGGCTTAGGAACTGTAGGCGATTTAGGTGGGTAAACGCTATTTCCGAATTTTGGGAGGTGCGTAAACGGCGTTTACATGCGCCTCCATTACATCCCTGGTGACAGACCCATAAAATTTTTGCTGGCACATTATGCTACTGTATGTTTCACGAATCAATTGAAAAATCTCTCACATTTTTATCAGTATTTGTTACTCAAATTTGCCAATGTAAAAATTTGCAAAATCTGACATATAAGAGAATAGATATTAGTCACCAGCAGCATTTCAGCATTTTTGTGCAAATCCCCCAGGCCTTATGGTGTTTGATTCACAACAGTAAAACCCAGACTTGCATTCAAACACACAATCTCTTTTTGATGCAACAAATTTAAGCATTGCATCGAGGCCTGAAAGGAAGACAATGGCTCAATCTTTTCAAACACCAGAGCAGCACCACACACATAGAGATCAGAGTAAGTTTATGAAGTAATCTCTCTTCTCTCTAGCTATCACCCGAACCCCTCCCTTTCCCACTCCCTCTGTGTTATGACATAGTAATCTGTGTCTCTAGCAGCTTAAATGAATAGGCGTATGAATGGCTGTTTTCTGCCTACATGAACCTATTGGAGGTGGATCAACCATATGCCCATGGACATACACACTCAATGACAAAGGCGGATACCAACAGGTCCTCTCTAACACAATGTGCCGTGGGGCTGAGGGAGGTGGGCAAGACGAGGGGTGCATCTTAACCTGAGACCAGAGGTGGGTAGTAACGAGTTACATTTACTTCGTTACATTTACTTCGTTACATTTACTTGAGTAATTTTTTGGGGTAACGAATACTTTTCGGAGTATATTTAAAGATGGGTACTTTATACTCTTACTTGAGTGAATTTTTGGGGAAAAATCTGTACTTTTACTTCGTTACTGTGGCCGACGCTCCTCTCGTTACTTTATCTTAATGCAATAAATGTTATAATGCTTCAGTTTATTCCAAACGCGCCGTCTACTTTTCTCTGGGCAATGAGCGATGCCCATTCGCGAATGATTCATTCTTTTGAGTCAATTCTGTTCAAAGGCTTGATCAAACCAATTGGTAAACGAGTGAATTGGTTCATGAATCAGTTTGAATGAGTCGTTCAGTTCCCTGCCGCACGCGCTGAGCATCTGAAGTGGTTCACTCGGAGTTGTAACGTTTAAGAACAGAAAGAGCGTTGAAAACGTGGCTGGAACTGCACTGAATTGAAATCTGCAAAGGTTATTATTTGCTAGCGATGGAGATCCTTATTAGATGAACACCGCGTGTGCTGTCTACTGTTTAACAGGTAATAACTTGGGCTACATTCGATTACAGTACACGATACCACTGTGACATTAGTTTGTTGTACGTGTGTGGCTTATAACAAGTTGAATGCAGCTTCCAAAAGACAAAAAATAGCCGATTAAGATTTTATTAATTTTAATACAATCACACTGGTGCAAGTACGTTCAGCGAGTCATATTATCAGCTGCTAAATTCAGATCTGTGATTGCTTGCTGGCGCTTAGCCAGAGATAGATGCGTTTATACAGCGCTGCGCATTATAACCAATCACACATGATTCTTTTGAGCTTATTAAAGCATTGGCCAATCAGAGGTGTTCCGATGAGTCATCGCTAAAATGCCGGTGCTTCCTTCACTCGCTCACTGACTGAATACCTCTTTCTGGCGAATTCTCTCGCAGGAACAACTAAGTGCAGATGTGTGTACGAATCTTTAATTAAGATATTGATTTCACAGTGTTAACAGTTTCAGTGATTTTAATGGGAGTTTCTGAGAGTGTATGAAATCTAGACTGTCAGTGAAAATTATCTTTAATAATGTAAATGTTATTTGCTCTTTTTCTGAACAATGAAAGATTAGTAGCAATATTTATATCACATTAACTTTCAATGTTAAATTCACATTTAATATAAAGTCAGTCGTATTAAAAATATGTTATTGCATGACACCTATATCTGTTACTTAAGTAAACAGACAGGGTTTTATAATAAATTACATAAATTGGAGTAAAGGCTGATGAAATATATACCTTTATACACACACACACACATAACATACATTTTATCTATATATCTAAATAAAAATAGGCTCAGTATATATGACCCAAAGTAACTAGTAACTAACTACTTGAGTAGATTTTTTATCCGATACTCTTTTACTCTTACTCAAGTAACTATTCAAGACTAGTACTTTTACTTTTACTTGAGTAAATATTTCTAGAAGTACTTTTACTTTTACTTGAGTACAGTTTTTGGGTACTCTACCCACCTCTGCCTGAGACGTCCGTACACACACACACACAACCCACTGCATGCCACCCACACTGCAATATGGAGATGCGACATTGATACAAACCCAGTTTGTGAAGATGATGCTTTGTTGTGTTGCTTTTGAAAGGTCTTGGTTTGTGCGGGTGATGTTATTGTGTATTTAAAATGTATGGAGGAAGCGGGAGGGACAGTAGGAAAGACAAGGACTTTTTTGGAGGGGGCCAATCTGTTGCAGCTCTGGATGAAGTCTTGCGATGGAGAGACAAGTGTGTTAAGCGATATATGTAACACAGAGGGACAAAAGGATTATGGTCCTCTTCTCGTTATCCGTGCCTTTGGACAGTGGGATTATCATCCGGGGAGTGAAGATCTCATCTCTTGTGTTCTTGTGTATCTCATCTCTTGTGTGGGGTGGGAAAGCAGGGGTGAAGGGGGATCCCTGGAGAGCAGGCCCCTATCAGGATTTACATATTCATCAGAGATCAGAGCTATGTTCTCTTTCTTTCACTTTTCTCTCGTATTTTTGCACATGCTCGAACATGCAGAGATTTTATTTTACTGTTTCTGAATTGGAGTGTTTCTGGATTTTACGTTTTTTGTTCACTCTTGAAAATGCTTCTAATTTTTCCACATTTATTGGTATGATATTTAATATTTTTATATCATATGCAAAGAGGTTCAAAGTCCACATATGAAAATGCTTGTTCTTTATATTGTTATATTATATCATATTATATTATATCATATTATAAAAAAACATTTTTAGAAAAAAATATGCATTTGTCATGTATTATTTATTGAATTTTGAGACTAAAAAGATTTACAAATAAATGCATCACTCTGGCATGGAGAAAAATGTAATACATTTTATTTGAAAAAATTACAGAAGGAGTGCAATGGAGTGACTACTGTAGCGGAGGACAAATGAATTTAAGCTGAGGTGAAGGGGTGAGACAATGTCAAAGAAGGGGACAACAGCAAGAGAGAGATCATGAGACGTGTCTAATGAAGGAATGCACACAGAGAGATGAAAACTAATGGAGACAACAGAGTGATCGAGAGAAGGAGAGAGATGGCGATGGGGTTGCTGACTGCTGTTGAACTCATAGTCATCTTAATTGATGAGGTCATCCCGGGGACTATCCCAAAACTGTGTCCCCTGGGAGGTCATCACCAGGTCATCCAAAAGTCAAAGTGTATCAGAGAGATGACATAGCATGTAACTTTTCTTTGTGTTTTGCCATTGTTTGTTATGGGGTTTTTGCATTTAATTGAATAGATAGTTTAGACCAGACAGGAAAGTGGAAGGAGAGAGAGGGAAATAGGATTAGGACAAGATGCAAACTCGATTCGAACCTCTGTCTCCTTGAGCACAACAGATATTTCTATTTCTATTTCGATTAACAAATATTACTACTTGCTGCTTTAAAATGACTTCAAATTAATTAATATATATATATATATATATATATATATATATATATGTGTGTAAAATATTCTTATAAAATTCTATATATATATATATATATATATATATATATATACTATAGGAAGTAAATTAAAGATACAACAGATAATAAAACCCTTTTCCCCCTTTTTTTCTCACACATACATACAAAGGTTTGTTTTGAAATTGGGACAGAGTCTTTGATATGCTGTCAATCAAATGTTCTCTGCTGGAATTGCTAGAGTGTAGGTGTCGAAGTAACCTTTGCAACACTGGCACACAAACACACATACAGAGAAACAAATAGACTCACTCAGCGACAACACACTCAGTAATTGCTGCCTATTAAGGTCTTCGCTTCTCTCTCACACCTCATTACAGGCCTAAACACACACTGCCCCCTCATTACAGATTGCTTGCTAAACACACACACATATACGATTCCCTCATTCCCACCTGTCAGTTAAACACTCAACAAGCGTGACCACTGAGAGTTGGGTGTTAACTTGCTGATGACAGTGTGAGAGGTGTGGGCTCTGTAACCTCATTCCAATACATGATAGAAAACTGTTATGTATGCTGCGGTCCGTGTGTGTTCTGGAAAGTCTTTAACGCGGCATTTTTCAGAATGGTGCAGTTCTCTTGTTGGATTAGGGTTGACTTTGAACACCCTATAAAGAAAATGGACTCTCATACGTGTACCTCACTGTTAGAAACGGTTTAGTGTGTTTGCATGTACAAAAGCAACAGGTTCTAATCTATTGTATGAGGAAAAAGCTGGTGATGTGAGTGCATGAAAATAATGTTTTTGTACAGTCGTGGCCAAAAGTTTTGAGAATTACATAAATATTGGAAATTGGAAAAGTTGCTGCTTAAGTTTTTATAATAGCAATTTGCATATATTCCAGAATGTTATGAAGAGTGATCAGATGAATTGCATAGTCCTTCTTAGCCATGAAAATTAACTTAACCCCCAAAAAACCTTTCCACTGCATTTCATTGTTGTCATTAAAGGACCTGCTGAGATCATTTCAGTAATCGTCTTGTTAACTCAGGTGAGAATGTTGACGAGCACAAGGCTGGAGATCATTATGTCAGGCTGATTGGGTTAGAATGGCAGACTTGACATGTTAAAAGGAGGGTGATGCTTGAAATCATTGTTCTTCCATTGTTAACCGTGGTGACCTGCAAAGAAATGCGTTCAGCCATCATTGCGTTGCATAAAAATGGCTTCACAGGCAAGGATATTGTGGCTACTAAGATTGCACCTAAATCAACAATTTATAGGATCATCAAGAACTTCAAGGAAAGAGGTTCAATTCTTGTAAAGAAGGCTTCAGGGCGTACAAGAAAGTCCAGCAAGCGCCAGGATCGTCTCCTAAAGAGGATTCAGCTGCGGGATCGGAGTGCCACCAGTGCAGAGCTTGCTCAGGAATGGCAGCAGGCAGGTGTGAGCGCATCTGCACGCACAGTGAGGAGAAGACTTTTGGAAGATGGCCTGGTGTCAAGAAGGGCAGCAAAGAAGCCACTTCTCTCCAAAAAAAACATCAGGGACCGATTGATCTTCTGCAGAAAGTATAGTGAATGGACTGCTGAGGACTGCGCAAAGTCATATTCTCCGATGAAGCCCCTTTCCGATTGTTTGGGGCATCTGGAAAAAGGCTTGTCCGGAAAAAGAAAAGGTGAGCGCTACCATCAGTCCTGTGTCATGCCAACAGTAAAGCATCCTGACACCATTCATGTGTGGGGTTGCTTCTCATCCAAGGAAGTGGGCTCACTCACAATTCTGCACAAAAACACAGCCGTGAATAAAGAATGGTACCAAAACACCCTCCAACAGCAACTTCTTCCAACAATCCAACAACATTTTGGTGAAGAACAATGCATTTTCCAGCACGATGGAGCACCGTGCCATAAGGCAAAAGTGATAACTAAGTGGCTCGGGGACCAGAATGTTGAAATTTTGGGTCCATGGCTGGAAACTCCCCAGATCTTAATCCCATTGAGAACTTGTGGTCAATCCTCAAGAGGCAAGTGGACAAACAAAAACCCACTAATTCTGACAAACTCCAAGAAGTGATTATAAAAGAATGGGTTGCTATCAGTCAGGATTTGGCCCAGAAGTTGATTGAGAGCATGCCCAGTTGAATTGCAGAGGTCCTGAAAAAGAAGGACCAACACTGCAAATACTGACTCTTTGCATAAATGTCATGTAATTGTCGATAAAAGCCTTTGAAACGTATGAAGTGCTTGTAATTATATTTCAATACATCACAGAAACAACTGAAACAAAGATCTAAAAGCAGTTTAGCAGCAAACTTTTTGAAAACTAATATTTATGTAATTCTCAAAACTTTTGGCCACGACTGTACATGCAATAATTCAGTGATTTAGTTTAATCAGTTTCATCATAATATTTGTTATCATAACTATAATCTCTCCATCTTGTGCTCTTGTTATTCTCTGCAATGAAATGTGAATTGGTGCAATTCGCTATAGACCCTAGTCCTTTCCTCATTCTCTCTTTCTGAAGGTGAATGGAAATTGAATGTGCCAAAAAGAACAGATGGTTTGTTGAGAGGAGAATAAAGGAACAACAAGTTGCTGCAAAACAGAGGAGTATAATCATGGTTATACCACTGTATGTGTCAGATCAAAAGGGTATGACAAAGTAACTGTGCATTATATATTACAGGCACAATCCCCCTGGAGTAACCTGGGATGAAGTGTCTTACAGATGCATTGATGATAATTCATGGCTCGATCTTTTGAAAGACTGCAACTTTCCAGTTGCAGACTTGGTTAAACGACCCCTTCATTAATGGTGTCATTTTTGTTCGTTATGATCATTTAGAAAGGAAGAAAATCTGATTACTTATGTCCAACAGTTTAATTTTTTAATGTCATTTTGAAGGAAACTGGAAGAAGAGCATTTTGAAACAAATCATGGAAGCTTGAAAAGAATGGAGGAAAGGAAATTCAGTCCAGGGTGATTATTGATGTAAAACTCAAAGTTATGTAATTGTCCTTTTTTATTAATATTAAATACAAGAAAGAGAGGTTTTATTTTAACTTTTTTTAGGTTTTAACTTTCTAAATCATTTGGATAAAAACAATATAATTTGCAAAATTGTGTTCCCAGCTGACTGCATCAAGATGCAAAAGCAAGTAATTTCAGCTTGTGCATTGTTCACACAGTGGCTATGTCCTAATGTGTTGTTTGTCTGTGTCCCAGCTTGCGATAGTTTGCAGATCCTCTTCAAAGTACTTCAGATGACAAGGGACCCCTCTTAAAAACACAAGCCTTAACTCTTCAGTTTAAGAGCCCGGCAGTTTGCCTCACTGTGTGTTTCTACCCCAGGAAACTGACAGATGCCCATAAATTATTTGCCTTTATTTTAAAAGCACAGCTCATTTACATCAATTTGTAAGAGGCGGGGGAAAGTAGTGAGGTGTTTGTAACTTTAGGTATGTATATGCAAGTGTGTAAAGGGGGGTCATCTTAGGTGGTCAGTGGAGCCATTCTTTTGCCCTAGTATCCTGTCATATTCCTTGAACCCTTGCAGACTCACCATTTCCACCCACACACAAACCAGAGCTCAGATGCCTCCCCGCTAATTAGCAACAAGTCAGAGCCGCCCACTTCTGCAGGGCAGTAAATATTCCCACACACTTGCACAGACGTCCCTAACTCGGATACAAGACCTTCGTTCCTTCTCCATTCTTTCCCCTGCTTTCTGATTTTTAGCACCTCCCCTTGTTTTGTTTCCACTTCTGCAGCCATCAATCATCCCATTGACCTATCTTGTTAGGGGAAACTCACAGACACGCCCCCTGGCCTCTTCCAGGTCTCAATCTCATCCCACACTCTCTTTCTTTCTATTATGTACGTATGCATCGGAGCCCCAATGTCCATATCTGACTTATAATTTAACACTCCATCCCGTTCTCCTTTGCGGTTAGTGGTCAGGACAGGGTTGTGGCCATGGGCCGGACAGGGTCGTGGGGAGGTGTTGGGGGGGGGGGTTAGATTTAGGGAACACTCTGGGTGGTACGGTAGCCTCTGCGACGAGTACAATGCCTCCTGTGTCCCCATGTGTCACACACCCTTGTTTTACAACAGGGGAGGAGACACCTTCAATGCTCCAATGATGTG
This sequence comes from Carassius carassius, assembly GCF_963082965.1. Lineage (NCBI taxonomy): Eukaryota > Metazoa > Chordata > Actinopteri > Cypriniformes > Cyprinidae > Carassius > Carassius carassius. Next base: position 19,983,483 of record NC_081773.1, on the reverse strand, counting down.
AACCACCCTGAGCCTATTCACAGTGACAAACGGCCACTGCTGGCCCCTGCGACAAACACATGCACAGACAGACCGAGACTATCACACTCATAAACAAGGCTTTTGCTTCATGTTGTGTTTATTTGCTAAACTGTCTTGGCAAAAAAAAAAACACTACTGTTAAATGCACAATGGGAGATGGATTGAGACTACCTAGATGACATTAATATGCGCACTCAAATTCGAGACAGATGGAATAAAAGGCTTTCCTCTACCTTTAGCGCTTTCTCCCTCTCTTTTCTCTCTGAAAGAACCTTCTTGGCTGGCTCTCAGTGGAGTTGAATTGGTATGGCTTTAATTGAATCAACTAGCTCTTTTCTTTTGCCGCACTTATGAGGCCAGAGCTGCCAAATGGCTTGATGACAACGTAATGGCAAAAGAATGAATGAGCGACGCTGGCAGTGAAGTGAAAACCCAATGGCATTCCTTCACATCTGCAGTGATACACAGTCGCACACAACACTATTACTATTGCTGAACTTAACCAAAACACAGTAAAAATTACGTTTTAGCGGAATTTTGAGATTTTTGTGAACTTGTAGATTCTGTTGATGTCATGATGAGCAATGTATACAATATTATATTTAAATAAGCATACTACATAAGCAGTTACAAAACTTTTTCATCTGGTTATATATTTATTTTTATTAAAAAATGAAAGCAGTCATAATTAAAATACAGGTGCTTCTCAATAAATTAGAATGTTGTGAAAAAGTTTATTTCAGTAACTCAAATCAAACTTCACAGACTGAAGTAGTTTAAGTCTTTGGTTCTTTTAATTGTGATGATTTGGCTCACATTTAACAAAAACCCACCAATTCACTATCTCAACAAATTAGAATATGGTAACATGTCAAACAACTAATCAACTCAAAACACCTGCAAAGGTTTCCTGAGCCTTCAAAATGGACTCTCAGTTTGGTTCACTACGTTACACAATCATGGGGAAGACAGCTAATCTGACAGTTGTCCAGAAGACAATCATTGACACCCTTCACAAGGAGCCACAAACATTCATTGTCAAGAAATTTTGGAGCACTTCATGCTTCCTTCTGCTGACCAGCTTTTTGTAGATGCTGATTTCATTTTCCAGCAGGGCTTGGCACCTGCCCACACTGCCAGAAGCACCAAAAGTTTGTTAAATGACCATGGTGTTGGTGTGCTTGACTGGCCAGCAATCTCACCAGACCTGAACCCCATAGAAAATCTATGGGGAATTGTCAGGAGGACAATGAGAAACAAGAGACCAAAAAATGCAGATGAGCTTAAAGCCACTGTCACAGAAACCTGGGCTTCCATACCAGTGCCACAAACTGATCACCTCCATGCCACGCCGAATTGAGGCAGTAATTAAAGCAAAAGGAGCCCCTACCAAGTACTGCGTAAATGTACAGTAAATGAACATACTTTCCAGAAGACCAACAATTCACTAAAAATTATTATTTTTTATTATTGGTCTTATAAATTACTCTAATTTGTTGAAGTTGTGATATTGAGGGTTTTTGTTAAATGTGAGCCTAAATCACAGTGAAAAGAACCAAAGACTTAAACTACTTCAGTCTGTGTGCACTGAATTTATTTAATACACGAGTTTCACAATTTGAGTTGAATTACTGAAATAGATGAACTTTTTCACGACATTCTAATTCATTGAGAAGCACCTGTATTTGATGGGTGTTGGCTGACAAAATACTACAGTATTTTAGACCTAATTGGTTAAAAGCAACTTTTATTTATTGTTTATTTTTTTACTCCCCAAGCCTGAATATTGAACCCACGGATGTGCTGTAATGTAGCTAAATTAGTTATGATGGGAAATTCAACAATAGAAAAGGTTTAATGATGGAAAGGTTAAGACAGTCCCACACAAGTTCTCTATCTGTTCTCTTTTGTCTGATCTTCCATATGGCCATTTTAAACCAAAGAGACCCATCACAGTCTGTCATAACATCTTTCTTTCTTTCTTTCTTTCTTTCTGTCTCTCTCTCTCTCTCTCTCTCTCTCTCTTTCCTCAGCTTCCAGTGGAACATTGACAGGATGTGCCACCCATTTTTTAAAGATGTTCAGGTTTTTGGTGAACAATTAGTGTGAGGCTGACGTAAATGGTCTCGACCCCTGGTTGCTGTGAACATTTATAGGGATGCAGAGGAGGGATGGAGAGATGTGTTCCTCATAAAGAATCCAGCTGAGACAATAGAACAGCACACAGGCACTTGGGGAACAGAAGGGTGACACAGAGGGCAGCTCTTACCCACAACAACTCTCCTCCTTTGAAAACAAAACCCCAACCTGTTACTGCTTCAATCTGTCTGTGGGGGGGGATGCTTGTAATAAAGCTGCCAGCCCCCTTGTTAGGCATCATGAGGGTAAGTGCATGTGTATGTGTCTGAGTGAAGGAACAAGGAGCAAAAGTACAGGAATGCTCTCTTTCAAGCGATGTTTGGGAGTGAGAGCTGTCACTCTTTTTTTCATATACGTGTCTTTTTGCCCCCCCCCCCCCCCCCAGTTTCGTCTAAGAAGTCCTGTCACATTGTTTAAAGCAAGCAGAAATACTGTACACTGTAAAAAACAAATATCCTTTTAAATTTACGTCAAATTGGGTTGCTGTTGTTACAAAAAATTCACTGTACAAAAATATGATGGCAGTGTTTCAGGTATAATAGGATGGCATATTGATGCCTGTATATTTATAGCTTGTAACCATATATTTAATTAAGTGACATATGTATGTGTATATATATATACAGATCAACAAAATTAACACTATATTTATTCAAGTGGTAAAATAGATAGAGCCACACGATCACTCAGAATTCATAAATAATAAATAAAAAAACCTGTATGACTGACTTTTTATGTGTGAGTAATATACATATATATAGATATAGATGTGAAATGTAAAGTCATTTAGCTCCAAAAGAAAACCCCACTGAGTTTCACTGAATGGACCATCCTTTGTGTTCTAAAGAAAGATTATCATGAGAGTGAGTAAATGATTAGAAAATATTTTTTGGTGAACTGATTTTATAAGATGCAAAATTTTGGTTGCACTTTATTTTACAGTACGTGTACTTGTACTTATACTGTACTTACAGTGTATTTATCTAAGAAAGTTCTGGTAATACAGGGTAACTACATTGGGTAGGTTTAGGGGTAGGTTCAGGGTTAGTTCCTAGTTAGTTATTGTAATTACTATAGTACATAAGTACATAGTATGTACATGAGGAACTGGACTGTAAAATAAAGTGCTACCAAAATTTCTTCTTGACATCAGCTCCGCATCCCCCCTCCTTCACACAAGAGCACATACGCAATCATGTACCCCTCTCCTTTTTATCTTTCCCTCTTGCAGGATCAAGGGAGCAGGTTGTGGTCACATTTGTAGCATTTGGCTGCAGCAAATCCCACAGCTTTTTTCCTGAAAAGAAGCAGCCACCTTAAAAGGGGGGCTGTCCTCCAGTGAAGACCCTGGTCTTTCTCCTGCTCTCAGCCTGCGCTCAGCGGTCTGCATGTCCCTTACCATCGCTTGCAAATCCCCCTTTATCCGCTGGCAGCCAGATGGGGTGGCAGGAATAATAGGCAGAGCCTGATGAGCACCATTCAATTTGTCCAGCCGTGTAAAGGAGCTTGTAAGCCGTTCCATTTGAGCAGGGTGTAATAGTAGTCAGGGGAGCAGAGGCTATGTTAAGACTTAATTACCTACTAATGGCTGTTGTAGGGACAAAAGACTTGTGTAGACCCCAACAACTTACACTCCTGTAATAGAGGAGAAAGGCTGGGAGAGGAAGGGGTTGGGGGAAATTGTTTGAGATGTTGTGGCCAGAAATTTGTGATGGCCATGTGTTAAAAATGTCATCAACACAACTGTGTTAAAGGTGTGTATTAGGTGTGTGGATGAAAAGAAAAAGGAAAAGAAAAAGACTTTGCTGCATGTACTTTGATTTTCTTTAGAAAGCCATTTTGGCTCAGAAACCTGTGAGAAAAGGTTTTTTTTTTTTCATTGTTTTTTCTTTTTCTTTTCTTATTCTCTTTTTTCAGTTTGAGGGAAGATTAGCAGGATTAAGACTGACTCACATATGCTGCTTATCACCATTGGTATTCAACACAAGCCCAACTGCCATCCAGATGGGGAGAGAAAGAGAAAGACAGAGGGCGAGAGGGAAAGTTTTCCTCTGATATTAAAGGATTGCTACACTGAATCAGAACTGTTTGGAATAATTGTGGAAGAGAAAAAGGCTGTTTAGTGAGAATGGGAGAAACCGTTAGATGGTGAGAGGAGGGAATCATTATGGATTTATGATGGAAAATAGTTAAAGGGGTGCAGGATATAGAGTGGGGTCCAAAAATGTTAAGACTAGATTTTTTTTTTTTTTAGTTTTTGGATTTTGATGATTGTCACCAATCAAATTTAAGCAAATTTGTGAAACTCACCATGGATAAAATGATTGTCAGGTTTTAACTGTAGTGTTCATGAAGGGGGAAGAAATTATTACATTTATTTTTTTAATTCAACCTTCACTATTTATTCTGATAACATATGTATAATTATATAAAGATTTTTTTAATGTACCATTTTCACTGACTGAGATAATGCTTTCCCTCAGTTAATAACATAAATCAAGAGGGTTTTTTTATTATTTTTTTTTTATGTATTGTACATTTATAATGCTATACTTTGTTATATATTTTAGACATTATTTCAGAAAACTTTTGAATGTTGCTTTGTGGGGTTGTAACACATGACTGTAGGAGTGATTTGGCTATTTGGCTAAAAGTGTCTGCTAAATTCATAAATGTAAATTCTTCTCTCTTCCACCACCATAATAAATCTCTCAATTTTATATACCTCTTTTGGTCAAAGAAATGCTGAAATTATATTTTTCTATTGGAACAAATGGATTCACCACAATAAAAGTTTACCCAATAATGACTTCTGCTCCTGAGAAACTTGGAAATGTAAAAATGTCCATTAATTGAAAATAGAATAATTTTTCAACTTTTTTTTTTTTTTTTTTCGGAAAATAACCCCTAAAAATAACCTCTGCTTTACAGAAAAGAAGAAAAATGTGCCGTGACATGAGTTAGATGTAACATGAATATTCAGGAAACATGAACACATACAGAAACAGACAAGCTTCCAAATACTGTAAAGTACTGTGTTGAGTTTTGGGTTAACTGTGCAAAAAAATGCTGAAACTTAATTCCAGCTGGATTCATTAACGTAAATATGACTGCAGTTACAGCTCTGGCTAATTTAGCTCTTAGGGTTAATAGTTTTTACACATATACACACCTCTGCCCACCTCATTATTGGAATGTGCACAGAAACGCATCATTATCTCATAAAGGTAATGAGAAAAGAAGAGTCTGGCTCTGCCAACAGGCGGAAATTAGTCTCCTTCCACACTCATCCACCAGGCTTCATTCATTCAACCTGAGGTGGCAAAAGCTCTTGTGTCTCTCTCTCCATTTTATTTCTGAGGCAGGCTCTCGTTAAACAAATAGCTTTTAATTAAATGACTGAGTGACACTAAATGTAGCCAGTTCTGTATTTTTGTAATTTCAGTTGATTACATTTTCTGCACCTGAACTGTGAAGTTTGAATAAGCTGTAAAATGCTGTCTTGAAACTGCATTGCTTTCTAACTTTTTTCAGTTTTTAAGCAAATAGCAACAGAAAAAAATATTTAGATAAAAATATATGTACATATACATGTATATGTCTAAAGGAATAAAAAAGTATCACTTTGCATCAGTGTGCATTTTCATTTATTTAAATAGGCTAATTACATTTGCAGCAGTGACGACGGGTTCACATGAACTGGTCACAAAAAACTACAGTTAAGAACACTGCTTAGGCTTTCACGCAGCACTTATGTAATCAGTAATGTGGCCAGTGTTTATGCCATAAGTCTTGTTTAAGCAGGTCTGTAAAAAATGAGTGTACATCTTTATCATTGGCTCAGTGTGATCTAAATCAAGTGTAATGACGTCAGCGATGCATGCTCTTAATTAGCCTTAATTGGCAACATTCTCGGTGGACTACAGTTACCAAAGTTGGGATGAATCGAGGGCAGACCAACCCCTGTCCTTCTCTCTCTGTAATTGCTCCCAAGACAGTTGTCAGTCAGTGTGTGTTATGTGGGTGCGTGTGAATTGGTGTGCATTCTTCCCCGGGTGACATTTCAGATAATTATATGCGCGAGGAATAAACTGCAGCTCTGACAATAGGGCTCTTTCTGTCCCCCCGTTTTTAATCCAGACAGTCGCGGCATATATTACCATTTTGCTACACTTAACAAGTGAGATTACCGGAATCTATAATGAAGGAACTGAACTACAACTTTTCTCTGACACCGCCGGTTTAAACCAGCTCATCTACATAAGCGTATTTAACGAGAGTAAACAAGCAAACAGACAGACGGGACTGTCTGCACGGGGAAAACAACCAAACAACGAGAGCTCAGAGATGCTTCAATGAAAATATGTTAAAGACCTTGATCTGATGATGTCTCCCCTAAACTCATTGATGCGTCTGTTAGATCACCTGTGGAGTCAGAATAACACAGACATTTCCCGACACTTTTGATCTATCTATCTATCTATCTATCTATCTATCTATCTATCTATCTATCTATCTATCTATCTAATCTTAAACCATACATTTCGCCACATATCTGCGTTTATGTCCAATTCATTTCCAAATAAGCGAAATGTAAATTGGTCATAAACATGGCGCTGAGTAACCCGCCTGTTTATCCGCTCCTCTTCTGCCCCATACAAACTTCTGTTTGTCCATATTGGACAAATTGAAATGTTTCAGATCATAACCGTTAAAACCATTTTACACGCCTCGTTTATAACGATTTAAATGCGCTTAACGGCTGAAATCAGTCAGCTGTCAGGCCCCTGCATGGGGTCACCGGGTTTTGCGTTAAAACAATATGAGCGCATTCAAACCGCTAAATAGTGTCTGCTACTGACCGCGCTCAATCCTGCGGGAAATAGCACACGATCACCAAGAAAATCTTGCATCGGCATTATGCATCTATCCGCCCCTCAAACCACTACCATTATGTACCATTTTGCAAAGCTAATTAATTAATATGAATCAAGTGAGAAATGTTTAACTAATACAAAATAGTTAATGTAATTTATTATTTATTTAATAATTATTTAAAAAACAATGTTAAATTATGCATAGCCCTATATTAGTTAAAAAACATTCATAGTTCGGTTTATTTTTATTTTTTATTTTTTTGTGTCAAACATGCACATGCAGTGCATTTAGAGATAGGAAAGTAAATTAAATTATCAAGCAAAGTTCTCTTGAGTTTTTATTTGTCCACCCATGCATCAGCTAACTTAACAACTAAACTTAAGTAGCCTACAGTCTAGAGTTTGTTCAACCGACTCTCTGTAATCCAAAGCCAACGATGTTCTGTGAGGATGCACCATATGCGAAGTGTGTCTAATGCATTTAATGAAGCCTCAGTTTTTTTGGTATGACATCAGGTTTTAGGACCCCCACCCACTGGAGCTCATTGGTTCTTGACGGGCTGTCGGAAAAGCATTGACATTGTCCCGGTGACTTGCCCCCGGGTGATGGGGAGGAGGGAGCTACTATAAAATAGCCCTCGTCACTCTCGGGCGTGCCAAACACAAACGGTGCACGAGCGAACTGGAATAACGAGTGAGTTCTGCAAAGGCACACACAAGCACGCGCTTGCACCTGCTACCGGTAAGTCTAAATATATAGAAAATAATGATTAATTTGTATAAAAGTATAACAACAATGTAGCCTACACTAGTAAAGGCTCGCGTTATTAGACGATTAAATCATTTTCTCCTTGCAATTATTCAGTGGAGTAATTTATTATAGTTTCATATATTAGATAATCGCTCATTTTTTGTCATATTTATTTTTATAGTTTGCTGAACTGGAAAACTGCGTAACAAACTTTACAGCTTTACTTTTGGTAAACTCATTGAGTTTGGTAGTGAATAAGAATCTCTATGACATATTAGGACTTTAAATATGTTGTAGGCTACCGCATTTAAACACTTTTCCTTTGTTCATTATTATTCATTTTCCTTATGTTCATATTACAATTTTTTACATCAAGTTTCAGTTTTTAACCATTCCCTTCTTTCAAAGGAATATTGACATCTTCGAGAATCTAAGAGCGCACTGAACACCATGGACTCCGACACGAGCCGAGTGTCCAGTAGACCTTCTTCTCCTGAAGGCGACGATCTCTTCCTGTCCGCTGTCAAGAAGTCCGTGGGTTTCTCCGGCGCCGTGTCCTCCACGCAGAGCGATTCTCCTCCGGAGTTAAGAGGCACAGACCTGCGGGGCCTCTCCAGCGCCGACGAGGACGCGCTATCTCTGAAGATGCTCTCCAAAAAAGACCGTAAACTTCTATCCGAGTCCGAACTGCAGAACATGCGCCTCAAGATCAACAGCCGCGAAAGAAAACGCATGCACGATCTCAACATCGCAATGGACGGGCTCCGAGAGGTCATGCCCTATGCCCATGGGCCATCCGTGCGCAAGCTCTCCAAAATAGCCACCCTGCTGCTCGCGCGCAACTACATCCTTATGCTGAGCAACTCGCTGGAGGAGATGAAACGGCTCGTGAGCGAGATATACGGAGGAGGGAGCGGGGCTCATCACACCGGCTTCCATCCGTCCAGTTGTGGCACTCTTACGCACGCGGCGGGCGCTCCATTACCGGGTCACCCCGCTGCTGTCTCGCACTCATCTCACCCGGTGCACCATCCTCTGCTTCCACCAGCAGTCTCCACTGCCGCATGTCTCTCCGGCCCTGGTCTCTCAGCCGTCAGGCCGCATCACGGACTCCTCAAGGCACCATCAGCCAGCGCTGGCGCACTCGGCGCTGGGTTCCAGCACTGGGGTGCGGGGATCCCGTGTCCGTGCAGCATGTGCCAGGTTCCTCCGCCTCACGTGTCCGGTATGAGCACCGTCAGCATGCCACGACTGACCAGTGACTCAAAATGAAGGACTGAACTTTGATAAAAGAACTTTGAGGCGCACCAATAGACTTTTATATATTAAAGCTGTATTATCTCGTGTTTGTCAGTTTATTGCTGAACAATTGTTTTTGGAAATCACAAATAGTTCTGAAGCGAAGAAAATGGATCAAAGCCACTAACATAGAGTTTTCTAACACTTTATAGGTATTAGGTTTACTATCCATGTGCATTTCTGTGTATAACGTTTGTGAAAATGGCATACCTTACTCTTTTTAGCCTTCAAACACTGGACTGCTATTTACAAAATAAGTTTAATGCGAAACAGATTTATAGCATACAATAAAGAATAAATTATAACTTACAATTCATGCTACAGTTAAAGAGGGCTAAATAGTTTAATGAGCCATTAATATTAGACGAAATTATACATTGAAAGAAGTCCTGTAGCTTTGGAAAACATAATGGGACTGCACTGTGTAAATATGTAGATATCATTTGTACAGTTTGAGAGATTTTATATTAGGCTACCTTCCTCAGTTTATGTTTGGGGTCAGAATTCATTTTCCAAGCGCTGTCTGTAACAGGAAAGATGCACCTTCATTCCTGCTCTCTCTCTCTCTCTCTCTCTCTCTCTCTCTCTCTCTCTCTCTCTCTCTCTCTCCCTCCCTCTTTTCTCCCTTTAGTTTTCTGGCTTTCCATCTTTATTTTAATCTCTTCTTTCTGCACAAGCTTACCCGTCATGGCCGATGCGAAGAATGATCAACTTTTATTTTTTATAATAAAGTGTAAAATGATATTTATTTACTTATTTTGACGGTATTTTCGAATTAATGTGCTGTACATGTTTGAGTCCTAACTGTAAAATAAAAATGTTTTAAAATGATGCATTTATTTGCTTGCTTGTGCTTAATCAACCTATTTTTTTTCCAGTATGCAAATTCACACATAGGTTATAAAAAATGAATAAAGACGAAAAACAAAAATAAATATCTATCTATCTATCTATCTATCTATCTATCTATCTATCTATCTATCTATCTATCTATCTATCGAATCCTCAATACGTCAAAAATAATATTAAAAGAAAAATAAATTACAGCAGTTGATTTGACAAAAAAAAAGTGGTAGTTAATTCTCGGAAACAAATAATCACTTATTCGCTCGTGTAAAGAACAAACAGAGAGTGCTCAGACCGACACCCTTTACCTATTGTAAACTGGAACAAAGAACAGTTAGTCTAAAAAGGCTGAGAATATTCAATAACTTACTTCGAGCTTACATTAACAGACCCAAAACCATACACTGCTTTTATTTTAGATAATATCGTTTATAATATAGTTTAATATTCTTATTGTGGTTGATATTTTATTTTGTATTTTAGGCTAGCAATATTTTCATTAGGAACAACTAACTACCTAAATTCTAATCTAATTTTAGTTAAGAATATATATATATATATATATATATATATATATATATATATATATATATATTTCAAACGCATTAATTTATCTGAACAATGATATATTCGTGATTTATCCCAACTGAATGATATACATATTATCCTGTATTATTTGAAAGTATTCATACAGGCAATTTAAACTAAGATGCACATGAATACCGAGTTTCTTTTTAATTAACAAAAACAGAGAGAAAGAAAATGATGTAGCTATTGATCATTCAAATCAACCCAATTTAAATGGATTTTTAGTTGTTAAATAGCCTTCATGCGTTCGATTGCGTTAAAATGACTAATTTGTTTATCATAACTCGGTAGTTCTGAACTGTAGGCTAGTCATTGATTAAGTTCCGACATAGATTGAGACAAAATATAAATCCAGGTTATGGTGAGATGGAGAACAAGTTATTTGTGATATGATGTGTCACAATTACTTTTCCCGTGATTTGGCAAGTCTAGGTGACATCAAGCTCTGGATCTCGCCTTAATTTCTTCACTTCACTTCTGTGTCACCTGTGAACACCCTTACCTGTCAGCCAGTGAACCTGCTGCTGTGGGCAGCTTTCCAAATGAGACCTTGTAGATTTTCTTATGAACTTTTATGAAGCATATTCACTTCATTCTGGAAAAAATGAGATAACCTTCATGTTTTTAAGCCTCAAGGAAGGGATCATTTATTTAGAATGCAGGAAATGCATTTGAAGTCTTGCACTACACAAAATATGCACCGAAAAAAAGGAGCTGCGAGATGGAGAGAATAAATAAAGGAGTATTAGGCGGAATACATAACTAAACGCCAGCAGCTGGATGGCAGATTGCTCTTTCTGTTGCAATGTTTTCCAAGGGATATTTGATCTGGGACGATATGGAGGGAAGCTGGCTTTTGAATATTCATATTTGCCACTTGTTTATTTGCTTTTATCTGTTTTAAAATTCATTCTATTATATTATTATAATTCGTTATTTTATTCTTTTTTCACAACAAAGAGGGTCATTTTTATTTTACATGGATTAACGTTAGCTGATTATTATAGAAGACAGTTTATTTATTCACGGTTTCATTTACATTTTTTATTTGCCGAATTATCCTGGATGCATTGTGGGCAGTAACATCATGCCAACGGAAAAGTTTAAATCAAACAAAAATGGATCATATACATCAACAAATCTACGTAAGTTTTTTTGAAGTTTCAATGGAAAAAAAAGTTTCAGTATTGCACCCACCCAGCAGCAGTCAGTGTAATAGTAATTTCGACCCCAGATTGAGCTCCATGAAAGCAAACAGGCTGCTGATGTCTTGTCTTCTTTCACTAACATCTGCTTGTTAGTAATTTTCAGCCGTCTCACCCATTTGCTCCGCGTAAAATGCAATTACTCCGAAAGGTAATGAGAATTACATGCTATCACGTTTCCAAATTAATCAGAGCAGCACCTCCCCCGCAGAGCCACTGACTGAACACAATCCACCTTAACAAAGATCTCTTCTTACTCACTGACACATATTTACAGATACTAATAGGCCTTAACTAATAAATCTACATAAGTGTGTCATGAGCTTAATGGTAGAACTAAAAGTGCCTACTTTAATAGGTCACTGCATACAGATCATTGCATAGCATATCCATCAAATGTGATGTCAGTGTAAATTAACTGAATGTAGCTATAAACTGTTGCATTATATAATGTAACAGTGTTTAGAAAAAGTATAAAATAGATAGCTAATATTTCACCAAAGTACAGCAGTCTCATGCATAGCGTTTTCACAGATTGTAATTAGTGTTTTAATATTTATGTGTGTGGTGGTTTTAAACTCAGATCTTAAAGCCATTCTTAAATCCTCTGATTCAGCACAGATGTTGGGTCATTCAGACGCAAACACTGGGCTTTGTAAGCCCAAAGGATTAGAGCGAGAGGATTGAAGAGATGCATCAAAGGTGGTGGAAAAACACAAATAATGTGGAGCCAAAATAAACAAATAAATGAAGTGCATCTGTAGCATTGTGGGACATTAGAAAATAACAAGAAAGAGAGATGGGGAGAAGTAAAGTTAGCTACTCTGTCTCCCTCAGTCCTAAAATGTGTTATTCTGCTTCTCAGTTTCATTGATCCATCATTGTTATAGTGCGTTTCAGTCATTTATCACATAATCATTCCAAGAAGTGCATTTTAGAGGAGGAGCAGACGGATGATTTGAGGAACCCATACAGTGGCCATATGAGACCACACCTCCCCTGGGACGAGTGTTTATCTCACCCTCCATCATCTGTTCAACCTTATGTAACACACCCCATGGAGTCGAGAACATCTCCATGTAAAAGACATTGTATTATTCTTATTATATTTTAGTTGGTTGGGATTCGTTAAGTGTCCTGTGATGATTGCATGACTAATCACTCGTGTAATCATCTCATGAAGGAACGTGAGTAAAAACATTAAGTGAAACAAGACTGGCAAGAATGTGGGTGATACATTCTATTGCATACTGTATATAAACTTTTTTTCAGTACATTCATAATTTACTTCACAATTTAGTATTCATATACATTGTTACGGTAAGGAACCATTTCTAACTTTTTTGGTGTAATGCATTAAATTAAATATTTTTAACGAGGGAAAATCAATTAATTGAGATGTTTAGATTATCACATGTAGCACCTTAAAAAACGTTTGTCTTTTTGTATTAAGCAGTGTCTTAATGTTAAATACAAAAATAATTCCAAGCATTGGTGTCACATTGATGTGACAACATAGTTCTTATATTTGTAACATTATAAAATAATAAAAATAACCCAATAAAATTACCTATAAAAAATACCTAATAGTCTATTATCTAACAAAAATTACCTACAAATGACCTAATAATCTAAACCCAACATTTGGAAAACAAAACAAACAAAATACAAAACCTTTTCATTAGAACGTGGCCAAAAAATATTAAGGTTTTAAAGTAAGACAAAGTTTTTTTCAAATTGTCTCTGTTGCAACTAGTGCTATTGGGCTTTTGGGAGTGAGAGAGAGTAAGAGAGAAAGCATGTATGTGCATCTGTGTGTTTGTTTGCAGGTCATGAGCTGGGCTGCTGTGTATACGTACACATCTATGATTTTAAAGCCAGTGCACTCTCATACAGGGTGGATCAATGTGTTTACTGAAAGAGACTAAGACAGATGGAACAGAGGAACCGAGAGAAAGAAAATAGAGTCAAAGGAGTGTAAAATAGATAGAAAGATGTGCATTAGAAATGTTTGAGCGGTTAAAGAAAGAGGGGATAATCCTGTAAGGGGCTGAACTCTTGGATATTCATGACTGGCCGAGTGTGGATGCGCTGTGAATAGAGGACAGGGCCTGGACAACTTAACATCAAAGAGCACCATGGGAGCTGCGCAGGCCAATGAGGGTTTGTGTCTGCTGGGTCTTTTGTTTGTGGCTTTGTTGCAATCCAGCTGAACCTTTTCAGAGGAATGATCTTATGAGCAGTGTTCCTAAAAAACTGTGTGTGTGTGTATACCCGATAATCTCTAAATGACTTTGTCCTGCAATCTGATCCTGTTCTGGCATATGCCTCTCTTCTTCAATCCACTGGGAACACACTCTCATTCGCTGTCCTTCTGCAGCACAGAATCATATTAGTAACTTTAAGGAGTAAGAAACTTTCTCTGCCCACTTCTGTTGTCACACACACACACACACACACACACACACACACACACACACACACACACACACACACACACACACACACACACACACACGTGCTTTCATTCATGCTCTGTATTGCTGAATTTAGATGTGTGTGCATGTGTCAGGGCGATTGATGGATGGTTGGGTGATAGAGGTGTTCTGCTCTCAGTTTGCACGGGTCGCCTGACTCTTCTTTTCTCTCATTTATCTTCACTCATTTTCAGCCGCCACGACAAACGTCTGAGAATCCATCCTTCATCAGGCCTGCGCTGCCTCAATGGAGGGCAGACCGGCACTATAGTTAACATTCAACACCAGAAAGCTAAATTAGGACATTTACTCTGTACACATGCTATATTCAAACAATGGATCTCAAAGCCTTGTTGCCTCTAGCATGAGTTTCGAATCTATGGCTGGTTAATTTTTTTCCCTGTAACCTTTTTACCACTGGTGACTTTCTGCCCTTTAGCCTGTGATCTTGACTGTGGGCGTGCGTGTTTCTATTTGACTTTGTGTGTGTGTCTGGCTTGTTCTTTTTCTTGTTGTCTTGTTGCCTGTTTAGCTAGTCAATGAGTTATTCCTTGTCTTCTTCTTAAACCTAATGCGCTGTCAGCTCATCTATCATATCTCATGAGCCTTCACTTTCCCTGGATAGGAAGTTCACTCGGAAGTCTTTTTTAAAGCTAATGAGCCCATCTCGGTACTGGCACAGGGTAGCTATCAACTGAATGGAAAAAAAGACTGGAATCTTGAAAAGTGTTTATAATACTTCAGTAACTTCATGAAATCTCCTCCGAAGTCTGATATTTTAAAATTTAGATTTCTAGATTGTTGTTCCTTTTTAATCTAGCTGCTAGACAACTCTTAAAGGAAAGTGAACAAAACAATCAACTACCTTAAACTGAGTGGAATAACATGGTGTGAATATGGGTGACAAATTCTGCATTCATAAACTCATTTTCTGCCTCAATACATTTAGATACAAATTTATGTTTTTTTCATCAAAGGAGTTCTTAAAGAGAGGAATTTGAAGAGAATAGAGAATAAACTAAAAAAGCAGGGAAAAGAGGTAGAATTTATTGTAAAGTAACATTTAAACTTTTGCTAATAATATTTAATTTTGCCCATTTGAAGTATTTGTGAAAAAAAAAAAAAATTTTAAAACATAAAAATGGCTCAGCTGATCTTTCTTGTCACATTAAATTATTAACTATGAAGCAGTTAAAACATACATAACCTATATTTTCAAATGAAAACAGTGAAATTTGGCAATAAATTAATAAATAAATAAAAGTTTGCATCACTGGATATTACTGTGGGTTGTTTGACATTTCTATCTTAAAACAACTGTCAAATATTAAATGCTTACCTCGCACTCTGTTAAAACTGAAGAGGTGCATTAGAATACATCTTTGGTTTCCATGAACAGTAAAGCTCACCTTCTTTAATTTGCCTGATCTTAATCACTTTGATAAGCACTATTAGAAGCTGAAAAAATTAGCTGAAACAGACCATCCTAAAATTGAACAAACAGAAAGTTGTGTAATGAAATCTAGCAGAGCAGCATCAAGAATATTAAATTACTGGGGGACATTGGGAGGACCCTCAAAGTTCACCTTATGAACTGAAATGTTCTTTAATTTTGCACAACCCAAACACACAAAAAGGAATACTGCCTGAATATTGATGATTATATCAGTCTAACAGAATCCTTGGAAAATGTGGATAGGATATATAGTAGTGTCAGTAGAAAGCAAAAAAAAAAAAACCTTTTGTCTGGGCAGGAGCTATCCTTGAAATAGTTACTTCACCCCCACAATTTACTTGTCAAAATTAATAAAGAAATGAATGATGAAGTGAACTGACAAAACTCAACGGTCTTTGCATTTATTCCTAAATCAGTGCAATAAAAAGATCAACAAAAAGGTGAAGACAACTTTAAAAACCATGAAATGGAATTCTGCCTCACAAAAGCTTTAATTTTTTTTTTTACATGAAGCCTTTTGGCATGGCATTCTGCAATGCATATGTTCAATGTGACGTGTCAAAGTGAGTGCTCTTATTAGTGAAATGTGACACACACGGCAGCTGGCACTGAGTAGCCTGTGACAGCTATAATCAGTGTGTCCTCAGCAGGACCGCTTCAGAGTGTGGGTTTTAAGAGTGATCCCCAGCACTTTCTGGACATCAGCGACTGTGTATGATTTTGAATCTGTTGTGTCAACTGTTCTTTGGGCAACTTGACAAAAGGCCCATGGGGTGACACTTTGCCTCGTCTCATCCATCTGAGAAGCCAACCGTTCTGTCCAGGCCAACCTTTCCCAGAGCATGCTGGGAGTCACAATACCCAGCCTTCAGCTCATTGGTTCCGCCCTATTAACAGCTTGTAATCTTCTCATATCCATGGCCGTCAGCCCAGAGCAACACATCAAGCAGGGTTCGCAGTGCTCTAGCTCTAGACAGCTCACCTCCCCCACGTCAACTTTTTTACAGCATCTCCAACAGATACACGTTCGTGAAAGTGAACGTGAATCGTCTGAGGGAGTTTGAGGCCCTCTAGTCTTGCCCTCACACCTGCTTCCCTCCAGGGGAGAGAAAGAGAGAATAAAGTTGTGACATCTGTTAATTTCTCATTAGAACTTTTCTTTATGCAGGTTTGTTGGTGTGCGAGACAGCTCCGCAGTACGTGCAGTACGGATACAAGCTGGCGAAGGGCTGGCCAGCCGGCGGTTGAAATATCACGCTCGGCATTTAGCAGACGTTTCTCGGCGTCCATGGTCTGGTAATGAATATGGAAGCAGACCTTCTCCATTTCAATGTTACTGATTTTTGCATCAGCTTGTGTTGTGACCTTCCAAATCATGAAAAAGGGTTAGCAGTGCAAGCTGTCAAAGTTAGCACAGGTAGTCCAACTTCTTTATGCCCAATGTTTTCTTGTTGTTTGTGGTTTTGTTTCTGGGTAATTAAGCTCAGGTGTCTGTCAGTGAGGCATTGTGTTTCCACTGGTCACACATTTTGCCTTTGTACTGTAGGATCCTTTTTGCCCTTCATACTAACTCAAGAAATAAAGAAATGGAGTGAAGAATTTGTTGCAAAATGGTTGGTCGATAATATGCATTTGTAAGACAATTACTTGGAAATGTTAAAAATACAGAAATGCCTAAAGATTGATCATTCCCTCTCACATTGTTCTACTTTTTTTCACCAGGGGTCATGTTTTTTTTTCAACTTCTGTGGAACACAAAAGCAGCTATTTTCCAGAATGTCCTGGCATCTATTTTTCATACAATGAAAGTGACTGGGACTTAAGCCAATGTTACCTGTTTGTTATATTCCACTGGGTATCTGAAGGTTTAAGAAAATTAAATGTACAACATTTTAAGACTCTTTAATGCAAATAGTTAAATAAAAAGACATTTTATATAAGTTTCATGTAGTGAAAGTTTTAACACATCAATTCCTTTGATATTAATGGTAAACAGGGCTATGTAAAACATTTTTTTAACAGCAGTTGTAAACAGCAACATGAAATATTTATCAATAAATATATGAATGAATACATTGATTAATTTAAGAAAGTAAAACTTACTGCTGTACAAATGACACACTAAATTACTGTTGATTTTCATGCACAGCAACATTTAGGACTTTACTATGTAAGATTAAATTAAGACATTTTGTTATAGATCCATGGACAATAATCTCATTTGCATTTGTGTACATTTAAAATGGAAAGATGCATCATCAACTGTCAGTGATCTTGATTCATCCCTCTCTGAACATAAAATCATATAATTTACAATAATCCAGACGTAATACAAAGATATTAAGCTTTAAATATATTGTTTTCCCCTTTTAGTATGGCATGAGGGCAGTTGAAACAGGTTTTTGTATAGTTGCATTAAGTTTTTGTGCATGTGTGTGTTAGTATGTGTGTCTCAGAGATGGGAACCTTTGCGGTGCCAAGTGAACACCACCTCAGCCAGGCGTTTTACTGGTAACTACAGGAAACAGGCTTGGTGTGAATGAGCTGATTGAACCCCCAGGTGCAGCTCCAGAGACCCAGCCCAAGCTCGCCGGCTTGGCCCAGACGGAGCACACACTGACCTCCACAAAGACAGCCCTCATCTCCCCCCCTGTCTGGCTCCATCAGTCCCTGACCCACTCCAGCCTTGCCATGAAACCCACGGAGGCAATGGGCACTTGGGGGCAGGGGGTACGGATGTGAGCCCCCCGGCACCGCGCCACCTCATTCAACCCCCCACAAGCTGGAAGGAAGGACGGAGAGAGTGGGAGGGGGGCGGTGTTGCGGGTGGACACCAGGTTCTTTCTTTCCCTCTCTTTTTCATCTCTTCTCTCTGTCTCTATGTCAGAGCAGGTGTCCCTTTCGGCCCTCTCTTCTCACCCTCCCTCCTTTCTGTTGCCGTTTCTTTTCAAACACACGTTCACAAATGTACAGCTGACGAACATCCCAGCTCTAATCCATCACAGGCTGTCTTTTATAGGTCAGCTAGAGGCACACACACCCCAACACACTGGCAGGTTGTTTTCTGTTGCCCTGCAGGTGCCTGGCGTTGTGATTGCTCTTTAAATTCTCTTTCCTGTCCGAGCCTACGAGTATGTGCGCATGGATGCCATGATACCATTCACCGGGACCGGGTGCCGCCACCTTCTTACCCTCCTCTCACCCCTACCAGACAAACAGGAGATTCTATGTTCTCACCTCCTGCTCTCAATGTGAACAACATGCTTTCTGTTTATGTCTCTTCCTTCCTCTCACATTTAGAGGGAGGCTAAAAGAAAGTGTTTCAATAGTTTGGAAAAGGAGATAATTACACCGTTTGTATGTTTTACAATCAGTCTTATCCTGGGTATGTCCGGTGTGCCACCTGTGACGAGGATCATTAGGCCTTCTGTTTGTTGGCTCACTTGTTCATTTGCTTCCTCATTCAATAGCTGATTATCAATGTCACGATATATCCCACGCATGCAAGAAAATGTCACAGTATTGCATTGATATAAGCAGAAATAAAGACAATCCCATTCATTAAACATGGGGCATGTGTTCATGATCAGGGTTTTTAACCATTGGAAATGATGATCAAATCATTAGCATGGAGGGCAGATGAGGGGGCGTCAGGAGCAGAAAGAGAGAGAGAGTGAAAGAGTAAGTCATTAGCTCATTACAGCAGTACTTCTCTCATATTCTTCGAATAGTTAGGGAGTGTGTTAGGCACAGTTAAAAAATCCCTATATATAAAGGACAACTACGTGGACAAAAGAGCAAACTATCTAATTGAGAATTTAGCATTTAACCATTAATGTTTTTAGAAAGATTAAATCACGACTGGATGAATATGGACTTGAAGAAGTGAACTGCTTTATTGTTACTCAAAGAATCCCTGGAAGAAGATCTGGAGTGTGTGGACCAAGAGCTTGAAGGTAAAAAAATTTTTACCTACCAGTGGTACTGAGCAACATGAAGAGATCACCCAAAAATGAAAATGTTGCCTTAGTTTACTCACTTACTTTGCTTACATTCTTCTTTCTTCTGGGGAACCCAAGGGATGATATTTTGAAGATGCTTCTGTGCAAGAAAAGTCAGAGGGGTCCATAATTGTTTTGGACCCCACTGACTTTGATCATAAGAACAAAAACAGACATTTCTTAAAATATGTCCCACAGAAGAAAATAAGTCAATCTTAATTTGAAAACATTTGGAACGACATGGTGATAATAATTAAATAAAAAAATAAAAAAATTCTGGTAGAGCAATCCCTTCAACACATTCTGTTAATGCCAAAGATATCCTGCAGATTTTTTTAAATGTTTATTCTATTTTATTTTATTGACTTAAACATGTTTCCTTAATATTTTCTTTCAGAATGCAGGCTGTGTCTGGTTTTAGGTGCAAAGAGCAGGGCGAGGGCTCTTTGCAGCAACTCATGCCAAGAATGGTACGGGTAACAGGAGGATCAGGCTCCGGTGCTGGGGTTCTCCAAGGGCCTCACAGATCTTCTAAACCCCCTCGTGAGCTTAGTGTGGAAGAGCAACAGGAGCTACGGAGAAAGATCAACAGTCGTGAGAGAAAGAGAATGCAGGACCTTAACGTGGCCATGGATGCTTTACGCGAGGTCATGGTGCCCTACTCTTCTTCCACTGGTGTTGGTGGAGCACTGCAGTACCCTTACCTCCCTCCTGGAGCCCCTCCGACCGGGCGCCGCCTGTCTAAGATCTCTACGCTGGTGCTGGCCCGTAACTACATCCTACTCCTAGGCTCCTCCTTGCAGGAGATGAGGCGTCTGTTGGGCGAGGTTAGCATCGGGATGGGCGCCAGCGGGACTGTACCACGTCTGCTGCTGACAGGAGGGTGGCCATTTCTTACCGGGCCAGGACAGCTTCTGCTTTCCCCTCCTGAGCAGCAAATGGGTGCAGCAAAGTGCCCTTTTCTGCCTCAGGGTACCCAGGAGGAGCCCTTGGCATGGGGGTCAAGCAGCATGTCGGTGAGCCCGGTGTGCCAGTGTGGGGTGTGCCGGACCCCAAGGGTGGTCCATGTTAATCCCACCACACGCTTCCCAAAATGATTCCAACATGACTTGGAGAACATGCAGTTTTTAATGTCTGTGAAGGGTGGGATGTCTGGTTCATTATTTGGTAACACTTTACAAAAAGGTTCATTTTGTTAACCTTTAGGAATAATTCACCTAAAAAAGTTATTTCATAATTTCCTCACCATCTTGACCTTTACAGAACTGTTTGACTTTCTTCTGTGGAAGACAAATAAAGAAATCAACTGTTTTATGTTCCACAGAAGAAAGAAAGTCACATGGTTTTGAAATGCCATGATGGTTGATAAATGATGTCAAAACATTTTTTGGTAAGCTGTCCCTCAAACAAACACTGAGCAAAACTTTTACAGCATTTAATAGATTTTAGTTCATGTCAATTTTCACATATACTAATACATTATTAACATTTCAACGTGAATGTGCAAATTTGCATGTGGCTAACTAAACCTTTTTAAGTGTTACCACTTTCTCCTTTTGCAAAACGCTCCTATGTATGTTTCCCATACAGCTACTCTCTTCTTTGTGTTTGCTAAGAATTAAACTCGTAATACTGAAAGAGTGTGTGTTTGTGCATCAGTTGTTTGAAACTGCAAAAGTTAATCTCTCAGTGCATTTCCTTTTTTTACATCTCGTTCTCTGTAGTAAGCGTGTGCAAGTGTGTGTGTGTGTGCTTAGCTGCATCCAAATGGATAGAAATAATTAATTGTGCACCCCTTTTGCAGCACAAGGACGGAGGCGTTCTTTCACAACAGCCTTCCCTGAACCCACCCCATTCAACTCCCCAAACAAACCCCACATCAAATCCGCTAGCCCCATAATAATTAGCCCACACTCTTTCTCCAGCTTCACCATCTTTAATCCACACCCTCGTTCTCTGCTTGTCGAGGTAAATGCGTTTACACGGTCCAGTGTGGCACCATTCTTTGCTCTCTGTGAACTGCAAATTCAAACGCACAGAAAATGTGTTTCCACCAAAAGAGTTCACTTACAAACAACACCCTCTCCAACATCCAAACTCTGACATCCACCCCTCCGAATGCTTGGCGGGTTGAAAAAAAAGAAGCAATTCTTTCAAACTCAGGGCATGGTCAAAGCCTTGAAAGGAGGTAAAAGCAATTCCATCTTGTGGATAGGGGTGCGTGAATGAGGATGCAGATTATAATCATAAGAATAATGATAAAATACGAGGAATAATCGCTCCCACTGCAAAAGGGGATTAGTCCGGCCAGGCGCATGAAAGAGGGCGAGAGGATGAATGGAAGGAGTCTGTTGCCCATCGCCCAGGACAAAAGGAGAGGTAGATGCTATTAAGTGAGATTAGGGTTAATAGGTCTTGATTTTCTTACAAGGAGGTAAAAAAATAAAAAGAAGTACAGAGGGGGGAGAGGTGGGACAGAGAAGTATGAAAGATCAAAGTAAGACGCAAAGACTTAAAACCCTTCTCTTTGCGAGGACGCACACACACACACACACACTTTAACTTGCCACCTCTTACATTTACATATAGCTGCCTTATGTCCGCTGACAACTTGAAGAGATTACTTCACTAATTTTATCTCACTTCAGTGCTTTTCTTAAAGCCATCTTCTCCTGTCCTTCTCTCCTAAGGTGATAACTTTCTCTCTGATGATGGTGGGCGTATTGTGAGAAGGATGCAGGGGTCTGCTCTCTCTAGGCTAAATCCAGCCAAAACAAAATGAGACAAAAGAAAAGAAAGTAGAACGGGGTGTCCTATTGTTCTCCACTAAATGCCAATGTGTGGTATACCTCACTGATATATGGCCTGACCAACCACTGTGTGAGTATGTGTGTGTGTGTGTGTGTGTGTGTGTGTGTGTTGGAGAGAGAAAAACTGACCTCTGTATGAGAGGAAAATGTTGGTAAAATGAATCAATTATGGAAGAGAATGTGTGTGCATACTTGTGAGGACCAAGTAATAAAAAAGGTCCTCACAAATAAAGCAAAATATGTTGAAAATCTAATTGTCATGGAAAATGCAGTGATTTTCATTAATTGCAGGCTCTAAAATCATCTTTTGCTTTATTTCTACTGATAACAACAAGTATGTTTTTAATGCTTTGGTGCTGAAATAAGTTTATTGAACTAAAAAAATTATAAAAAATCTTGCACAACTTCTTGTTTGACACGCTTACACGGGAAAAGTGGTTCATAAATAATAAAAAAAATAATACAAAAAAAACACATTTTCTTTTTATATTAAAACATGTATTTTAATATTTTATTTACAACCCGAATTCCGGAAAAGTTGGGACGTTTTTTAAATTTTAATAAAATTAAAACTAAAGGAATTTCAAATCACATGAGCCAATATTTTATTCACAATAGAACATGGATAACGTAGCAAATGTTTAAACTGAGAAATTTTACACTTTTATCCACTTAATTAGCTCATTTAAAATTTAATGCCTGCTACAGGTCTCAAAAAAGTTGGCACGGGGGCAACAAATGGCTAAAAAAGCAAGCAGTTTTGAAAAGATTCAGCTGGGAGAACATCTAGTGATTAATTAAGTTAATTGATATCAGGTCTGTAACATGATTAGCTATAAAAGCTTTGTCTTAGAGAAGCAGAGTCTCTCAGAAGTAAAGATGGGCAGAGGCTCTCCAATCTGTGAAAGACTGCGTAAAAAAATTGTGGAAAACTTTAAAAACAATGTTCCTCAACGTCAAATTGCAAAGGCTTTGCAAATCTCATCATCTACAGTGCATAACATCATCAAAAGATTCAGAGAAACTGGAGAAATCTCTGTGCGTAAGGGACAAGGCCGGAGACCTTTATTGGATGCCCGTGGTCTTCGGGCTCTCAGACGACACTGCATCACTCATCGGCATGATTGTGTCAATGACATTATTAAATGGGCCCAGGAATACTTTCAGAAACCACTGTCGGTAAACACAATCTGCCGTGCCATCAGCAGATGCCAACTAAAGCTCTATCATGCAAAAAGGAAGCCATATGTGAACATGGTCCAGAAGCGCCGTCGTGTCCTGTGGGCCAAGGCTCATTTAAAATGGACTATTTCAAAGTGGAATAGTGTTTTATGGTCAGACGAGTCCAAATTTGACATTCTTGTTGGAAATCACGGACGCCGTGTCCTCCGGGCTAAAGAGGAGGGAGACCTTCCAGCATGTTATCAGCGTTCAGTTCAAAAGCCAGCATCTCTGATGGTATGGGAGTGCATAAGTGCATACGGTATGGGCAGCTTGCATGTTTTGGAAGGCTCTGTGAATGCTGAAAGGTATATAAAGGTTTTAGAGCAACATATGCTTCCCTCCAAACAACGTCTATTTCAGGGAAGGCCTTGTTTATTTCAGCAGGACAATGCAAAACCACATACTGCAGCTATAACAACAGCATGGCTTCGTCGTAGAAGAGTCCGGGTGCTAACCTGGCCTGCCTGCAGTCCAGATCTTTCACCTATAGAGAACATTTGGCGCATCATTAAACGAAAAATACGTCAAAGACGACCACGAACTCTTCAGCAGCTGGAAATCTATATAAGGCAAGAATGGGACCAAATTCCAACAGCAAAACTCCAGCAACTCATAGCCTCAATGCCCAGACGTCTTCAAACTGTTTTGAAAAGAAAAGGAGATGCTACACCATGGTAAACATGCCCCGTCCCAACTATTTTGAGACCTGTAGCAGAAATCAAAATTGAATGAGCTCATTTTGTGCATAAAATTGTAAACTTTCTCAGTTTAAACATTTGCTATGTTATCTATGTTCTATTGTGAATAAAATATTGGCTCATGTGATTTGAAAGTCTTTTAGTTTTCATTTTATTAAAATTTAAAAAACGTCCCAACTTTTCCGGAATTCGGGTTATAATTGCTTTATATAATAACAACAGAAGTCTAGCTAGGTAAACTTGTGTGTGTGTGTGTGTCAGGGCAAGTTTAAGACTGATTGAGGACCATCCATCCTTAGCTATTGGTGAAAAGATGAGTGTGAGAAGATCTCCACTCCTCCTTTCAGAGCCTCTGCACATGTCCCAGGATTTATCTCTCTCCTCTTCGGGTTCTTTATTCCAGCAACCCGGCCAAAAAAACACCAGCCTCTTTGTGACTTATGAAGGGTTAGAGAGTCATCGATATATCACACACACCAACACAAAACACACCACACACAAAGATAAAAACTGATATATTTGCTGAAGTGAGGAACAGAGGACTCTTTTTATATTCACTAAGGTAAGAATCACCATTACTATTGCTCATCCTTGCTACATTCAAGTGGTAAACTTTGATGTGTAACAACATTTAGGTTAAGAGCTTCAGTGTTACAACTAAGGAGGAATGTACAATTATTGCATAGATAGGTAATTAGACTTACTGATTACAAAATAAACTTGGCATGGCTTCATTTTGGACCAGTAAGCAACCACCCAGTACATGCTAGCAACCACAAAGCAACACCCTAGTAATCACAGAGAATACCATAACAACTCCCTGGCAACCACCACACTGAAAAAAAAAAAAAAAAAAAAAATTGATGTAGAAATAATTTTCACTCAGAAATTGCTAGTATATTTCACAAATAATTTTTGAGAAGTCAAAAGTAACAAAACAAGTTAAATGTACAATTTTAAAGTAGAAAGAATAAAATAAAATAAAATATTATTGTAAAATATACTTCAATAATTTCTGTTTATATATGCAATTTAGTAATTTAATGATTTCAATTTAAATAATTTGTTTAAAATAAAATTTTCTAACTTTTATTTTTATTTTTTTACACCAACAAATGTAATTTAAATAAGAATAAATCAAACATGATTTTTAAACACTTTTCATGATTTTTTTATAGTATTATCTAAGAATCTTTTCAAAATCATCTTCGAACTTTTTCTCTCTTCTGCTCTCTCTCTCTCTCTCTCTCTCTCTCTCTGTCTTGTCAACGTGGGGAGTCTTGGAGATAGGAAATGCTGAGCCATAAATTGGAACATGTGAATGAAAGAGAGAGTGGGAGGGAGGGGTGGAACAGGGGACCCCTCTCCTCTTCCCACCCCTCTTATTTATCTCCTCGAGCATTAAAACTCCTGTATTCCCTCATCCATCCATTCCACCCTCCCTGCCTCCCTCTCCTCCCCAAATTCTTGCCTACTGTTCTCCAGGCCAGATCAGCCCAGTACACACACTTTACTGGGCCCAGTAATGACCTGTGCCATTAACCCGCCGATCCTCTCACACCCTCTCTCTGTCACACACAAACAGTTTTATTGGCTTCCATAACAGCGTCTCATTACCCTTATGCCCCTAAGGACTGTGAGTGTTTCAGGGTGGTGTGGCATGGGAACAGACCAGATCCCAGCAGTCAAACACACTCATACAGACATTAGAAAAGAAAGTTCAATGTCTTGCCAAAGACATCTGAAACATCATCAACCAGACTGAAGGAATGTTGTATTCCTTCAGTTTATGCCTATTAAATTGGGTCTTCTGCAAAATTATGTGGCATTTTATACAGTTGCCATGAAAATTATTTGGACATTTAAACCAAAAATGTAATCATTTGATTGCATTACCTAACAAAATATAAAATCAAGTAGCATCTGCAAACAAATGACGGCAGACATTTTTTTTTCAGAACTAAATAATTACTTTTAACTCACTAGTCACTAGTCCTTTTTAGTGCTTTCCAAGTTAGTTCCCCTCACGTTCACACAGGTGTCCTGAATCCTGAAGCATATAACTACTGGTGATGCTCTTTACATTAAATTAATTAATGTTTCAATGGCATTTGACAACCAGAAAGTGTCTAAATACTTTGTTTCTACATTTTGTAATATATATATATATATATATATATATATATATATATATATTGTATCATTTAAAACTGTAAAAATACTTTTAATTAAAATATATATATATATATATATATATATATATATATATAATATAACATAATATACAGTATAATTATCTCTATCAAATGATTAAATAATGATTAATAACAAAATAAAAGTTTTTGTTTACATTATATGCTTGTACTGTGTATTTATTTTGTACATATAAATACACACACACACACACACACACACACACACACACACACACACACACACACACACACACACACACACACACACACACACACACATACACACACATACACACACACACACATGCATTTATATATTTAAAAAATATTTACATATACTCATATATAATTTGCATCTACATATCTACTGACTCTCATTCGAATGTTAGTAGAGTATTAGTAGACTGGTAGGTTAGGGTTAAAATAAGTTGACATGTATTTGAAAAGTTACTTATAGAATGTCTTTTGCAATGCCGTCACAATAAAGAGTTAGCAGATCAGACAGTCTACTGATATTCTAATGAGAGTTTGTTAATGTGTAGGTGCAATGTTACTTTTTGTAGAAACAATGTTCAAAAGGGACCATCAAAATAAAGCGTTACTAATATTTTAAATGTAATTATAACATATTTTTCCATGCATGTGTGTGTATTTATATACATAATACATTTAGAGATTCTACACACATATATTATGTAAACAAAAACTTTTACTCTGGATGTGATTAATCACGATTAATAATTTGACAGCACTAATATAATATAATATAATATAAAAACTGCATTTAAATACCTTAGTGTTAAGAAATAAAGTTCTACAGGGGATTTGCATTCAAAGCAAAAACGTAGACATGGTTCAGTTCTCATAAGAGTCTGTGAAGAGCAATATAAATACACACTCACTCGCACTCTTGGGGCAGAGAGAGTTCTCTCCAGTCTGAAGAGAAGAGCAAACACACACACACTCACAATCTCTCTCTCTCACACAGACTCACAGTTCGGGCCGGGTGTCCCTGTCGGCGTGGCAATGACCCAGTGGCTCTTAGTTTGACCTGTGCCCCAGTGCTGCCCTGGGGTCCGGAATGCCAGTTAACACATCACAGAGCTTTCTCTTTTCACTCCCTCCCTTTTTTCTTCTCTCCTCTTCTTTATCTCTGACGTGTTCCTGCCCTTCTTGCCCCACAGAGGCGGCCGCGCAGCTGACAGGGAACAGGCTTTTCTCTTTCTCTCCCTTTGCCTCTCTCCTCTGTTCCTTCTCTTTCTCTTTCCTACTCTTTTCTGCTTAATTGAGTTGTTTGGCAGACGGGCTTGTCAACCCGCCGCCACAGCGTGGGGAGTCTGTGTGTGTGTATAGACACACACAGTGTGTGTGAGATGCTCTTTGTGCTCCACTAGACGGGTTAGTTTTTCAATGTTAGTGCTGCTTGACTAGATATTCCACAGTGCGATACAGACAGAGTAGTAAAAAAATATAACGCTTTTTAGTTGTAAATATCCATTAAACAAAGAGTTTAATTTCGTTACATCAATATTTATATTTTAGACATTATATTAAGACATTATATTTAAACATTAATCTCTATTATAAAGTAGTTACAACTGTATAATAACTGTTATTTTGGCTGTAAGTACTGTTAGCATGGTCATTTTGAAAAAGATGTTTTGAAATTCTCTGCAGACAACTGTGAAATTATTAAAGGCAATGAAGATTAAACTAAACAGTTTGATTTGAAAATAAAAACAAAATCTGCTCATTATATAAATGAGTGTAAATTATGCGTAAAGTGTTGTAGTGTCAGAGGAGAAGTTCACCAAATGTATTGTTTTCTTCCTTTAAAAGGCACTTTGAAAAAGAGCCCTCAGCTCTGAAAGCCAAGCAAACGCCATAAATATACTTCATTTGAGTTCAAGTTCCTTCCATATGATTCTATGTGCAGTTCTACTTCACCACAAGAGGCTCGCAAGCATATCTCTTGAGACACAAGACAAAATGGAAGTGCTCAGTAAACACTACTTGTGTGTAGCCTATTAATCACACATGCCTCCTAAAACATAGGCCTACAAGTATTTCATATACATTTATCATTTTGATCGCCTTATACCATTGCAAAATAGAACATTTAGAAAAATACAAATCTATAATCCATAATACTGCTTCTTCTACTGAAAAGTACATCTCCTGTTGTCCTCTCCCATCAAAATCCACCAACATAATTGTTCAGCAATGTTTTAGTCTGTTTTCACTTGCTTGATCTGTGCATATTTCTCTCTCGATTAAGATGACTTTTACACTGGAGAAGGAGAGGATTCATATTTCATCCGGAATCAATGTTGTAAAGTTAAAAAATAGTTAATTTCAAGCACATTTTTAAGACATTAATTGATAGACTAGATTATGAATTGAGCATATTGTGAAATGTTATACTTGAAAAGTGTGTTTTTTCGGATTATAGTAAATAGTACATATGTATCAAACTTGTCTATTTGTCTTATTTGATGAAGTTGGCATCACCGATTCTGTTATTTCTCTGTTTAATACTGTGAAGCTGTTTAGAAACAAACTCTTTTGTAAAAAGCATGATTAGATTTGAATTGACAAAAGTAACTGATCCACAATGACATGCTTTTGAAAGCACATTTCTCATTGTATTTGGTATGAGCCAGAAAAACCCGTCATGGTACTCGTTCAAATGTGTGTGTGCAAAGCATGTGCTTTTTCACTCAGTGTGAGTGATGCTGTCATGCCCTCTTCCTTCTCCCTTGTGCACTCTGCCACTGATCAGAGACAGGGAAGGGCAAATGCTCTGTGTGTGTGTGTGTGTGTGTGTGTGTGTGTGTGTGTGAGAAAGAGAGACACGAGTGTTTGTGTCATTTATAGACAAGGTCTGGACTTGAGCCACCTTACCTCAGCTTTCCCCCACGCTACAACCCTAACCAAACATACACACCTCTCCTCATTTGGGAAACACTGACAACCATGCCAAGTCTCAGCACACACACACACACCCTCTGGAACTGTACTGACAGCAGAACTCAGCCAGACGGTGGACAGACGTTGTGCTGACCAGCACAAACCTAAAGACACATCGGCACAAGGGCAGTGGAGGGAAAGAAAGAGAGATGAGGGGAAAGAGGGAGAGAGGGGTCAGATCCTCTCCTCTCCAGCTTGCTGGAATGCCAAAACCAGCAGGCAGGATCAAAGCACACCATGCTGCAGAATTCATAAATGGCCCAAAATCTGCAGGTGTATTAATGACATTCCATTTAACAAATGGTGGTTTACCAACATTTATAATAGTGCATAATTTTTCACATGCCATATTCTGAGGCAAAACTAAA
Organism: Carassius carassius; assembly: GCF_963082965.1. Lineage (NCBI taxonomy): Eukaryota > Metazoa > Chordata > Actinopteri > Cypriniformes > Cyprinidae > Carassius > Carassius carassius. The sequence goes on along the minus strand of NC_081773.1, from coordinate 19,953,558 downwards.
ACTATTGATAAAAAAAGCTGAAATTAAATAATTAACAAAAGTAATTCCTGTGATGCTTCAGACTTCAGTGTCACACAGTCCTTCAGAAATCATTCTAATATGCTGATTTTGTGCTAAAGAAACATTCTTTATTATTATCACTGTTGAAAATTTTTATGTTGATTAATACTTTTTGTGGAAAACTTCATACAGTTTTTTTTTCGGAATTCTTTAAAGAATAGAACAGCAACTGATCACCATTTATTTGAAATATATATTTTTTAATTTTGATGATTTTAATGCAACCCTGCTGAATAAAAGTATAAATTTCTTGGGAAAAAAAAGTACTGCCCCTGGACTTCTGAATGGTTTCGTACAAGTATATATATATATATATATATATATATATATATATATATATATATATATATATATATATATAAAATATATACAGTATATATATATATATATATATATATAAAGTACATAAAGTAATTAAGAATCCAGCAATTGCACACAAAGTCAACTTTCAATTGTCTCAGTTCAATGGAGTTCAGTTCCAGATGAATTTATTATTTTGGACATATCTCATGCTGATTATAAAGTCATTTCATTAAGCCTGTGTACAAATGTCCTTATGCTTACGGAGGGCAGTGAGAAAAGTGGGTGGTGTAAAAATGCACTCTTTTGGAAGGGCACGGTCATACACACACACACACACACACAGGTCACTACTGGTCTCGAACTGGTCAGGTCCGCAGGTGCTGCTTGGCTTGACTGCAGCCTCGTTTGCATATATTTGCATACTGTCAGACAGCGTCAGAGAGTTGGAGTTAACCCAAAACCAAAGAGAGAGAGAGAGAGAGGCAGAGAGATGCTGTTAGTTTGAACTCTAAATACAGAGAAGAGACAGGGTGATGAAGAGAAAATGAAAATGTCCAGTTTTCAATATATACTTTTAAAAAGCATTTTTACAGTTATGTATAGCTAAATTGTTTGATTTAAGTGTTTGCCGTATAATACAACTTATTGTCTATGGACAGCATGTCATCATCCCTCAGTTTGAAAATAAAAAGTGAATAATGCAATGCAATAAACTTTTTTAAATATTCAGCTATCAAACTGTTTGCTGATGATAGGAAAAGAACATATTTTTAAGTATAGATTTTGAATGTATGCAAGTATAAACAAACTAGTAAGAGAGGTTTAGGACAAGACAAGTCACCAAGTGTACTGTATTTGATTTTCTTCTCACTAATTTAACATATCACTGTCTAAAATGAATCTCTGCCCTCTCTTTCTCACCTTCTCTCTCAGTTTGTCCTCTCCTGCTGAGGGACACTGATGCTTGTTTACTGCCGTGGTGTCTCTGGACAGGGAGGCTTGTAGCACAGCATGAATCTCACACAGGTGTGAAACACACGCAAACACTAAATGTTACAAAGTGAGCGAGGAAACGCGATTTGATGAAGATTCCTGGAAATTTGATCATTATCTTTGAACGATTAATATTAAAAATGTTATCAAAAATATATTCAGTTTTTATATTTATATATATATAAAAAAACTGAAATTATACAGAATAGAATAAACAATATATAGACATTGTGTCTTTAATAATATATTATATAATTATATTAATAATTAATAATATCATTTAGCAATGATGAATTCAACTGATAAAAATAACAGTAAAGACATTAATAATGTTACAAAAGACTACTATTTACACTGATTTCCAAAAAAAAAAAAAAAACACTGAAGAATTATTATTATTTTATGTATATATATATATATATATATATATATATATATATATATATATATATATATATATATATATATATATATATATATATAATTTTTTTTTTTATTAAAAACAGTTTTGGTGTGCATAAGAGACTCTCTTTAAAATAACTTTATAAAATTCAAAATTCCTAAATTTTGAATGATAGTGTATCTCCTGAAACTCTAGGAGAGACACGTGAGGTACCTTTTTGTTTTTTTTTTTTTTTTTGGAAAACTTAACCTGTAGACCTCAATCAATATCTTTGCTATCAGTAAAACAACCAAGATATCTTATTCATGATTTCGGTCTGTTCACCTGATCATTCAAAACTAATTTTTCTAATTCATACAGAAAATTCCTGTTGCCATACAACTTGGTAAAGGACTTGAGTGTTGATGGATGGATGCGAAAGTGTTACAGAATGACAATCGCTCTCTTTCTTTTGATACAAAGACGGGTCTGTTCCACAGCAGCTATGAGTAGCCTGACCATCTGTCAACAAACCCCCACAGTACAAACATTGTGTTTATATGACGGACTGATTTGCACACACACACACACACACGCCGGCACACGTACACCTGACCGGCCCAAAGCATTACATCTCAGATTGTATTCCTGCCAAGAGTTTATCACAATGGAACGCATCTCGTCCCTGTGCAATGATATCATAGAGAACCCGCTGGGCTCTTTTCTCCTTTCTAACTCACTCTCTCTCTCTCTGTTTCTCCCTCTGACACAAAACCCTCTTTCTCAATGTGTGCGTCTTAAGCCGGCACAATAAGATCTGGTCCCCATACAGCAGGCATGACAGTAGAGTATTGAAACGCTATTGGAGAAGAGAGACACCACTGTGTGACAGAAGACAGAGAAGAGACAGCATGAGTGAGAAGAAGAGAGAGCGTGTTTGTCAGTCCTTACAGCTTATGGAGCCATCTTTCACTAAGATGCTCATTATTGCTGTTTGTGTGTGTGTGTGTGTGTGTGTGTGTGTGTGTGTGTGTGTGTGTGTGTGTGTGTGTGTGTCTTTTCCAGCAGGTTCTCTCACACACACAGCTGTGAACAGGGTGTAAAGGGGAAAAGAAACCCCCAGACTGCACCAGCCATCACCTAGGAAACAAGATACCACCTGCATCTTTCTTTCTTTTACACTTTATATCCACTAAAGTTCATATGTAAGTTTTTCCAAAAACAGAGTTTTGTGGCTTTGCAGTGTAAAACATTATGTTTTTTATATGAGTATTTATGATTATCTAGGATTATGTGATCTTATGTGATCACTAAGTTGTGGCAGTAATTAATACAATAATACAAAATTCAGCTAGATTTAAAGTAACATGTACAGCCTGTTTGATTATAATTAAAATTTTAAGGTAACTTAACCTATATTTTTAAGTCAAATTAGCAGGACATTTTTTAGTGTACTCCATTTTTATTAACTTTGAGAAACAATCTTTTTTAGTGTACTCTTCAAAACGAGTAAAATAGACTTTTACTTTAATTTACAAATTATATATATAATCATATAATTTATATAATTATATATACATATATATGTACAAAAATACAACTAACGACTTATATAAAGTCTTGGTATTAGGGCTGTGTCAATACAATTATATACAGATATACTGTAATAATTCATTCTCTGATAAAACTGCTTCAGGTTCTCATATCAATGTTTTTTTTTTTTTTTTTGAGTTAATTTATCTTCCTACAATTCAATTAATTAAGAAGCAAGTTGCCAAAGTAAGTATAAACTCTGAAACTGGAGTTCCTCAGTTTGGTTAGAGACACTTCTATGAGACATTATATATAAAAGTGAAGTGAGTCACAAAAGAAAGATTGAAACTGATACTCCATTGGAACATACCTACATTTGGTGCAGTTATAACCTCAATGCAGATATGAAATTGCGATGCACTGCAGTGTGTTGATTCGTGGCATACTGTAGTATAAGTGTGGTAGTTATGAGGTAATTTGCAAAAACTGACCCTATTTTATATGTCTTGTTCAAGACTTATACTACACAACAGAAAAATTGTTTTTCAAATTAAATTTTGCAGTGTAGCTTTGCTGACTATAAATGGAACATTCTTGTTTTGACACAGCATGTCGCTCTGTTGCATTACAGAAATTGTGCAATTCCATAAGTCCCTCATGACAATTTAAACAACTTGATAAAATAGTTTTCTTGATTGTGTATGTTTTTAAGTGACTAGTAAGATAATTCTCAAATAACTATTATGATGACTTTTGTTCCACCCGCTTAAATGATAAAAGTACTTGCGCTGTAAAATCTATTAAGACTGTGTCTGTTCCCCGAATAGTGAGGTCAAAATATACATTTAATGTAGGATCTAGAAAAAATCTTATGGTGATTAAACCAGAAACATGTAAAGTAAATGAACAAAAACAATCTTTAAAGTTTGGGCTCATAAATATTAGATCACTCACACCCAAAGCAGTTATTGTAAATGAAATGATCACAGATAATAGTTTTGATGTACTCTGCTTGACTGAAACCTGGCTGAAACCATGATTATTTTGGTCTAAATGAGTCTACTCCACCAAACTACTGTTATAAGCATGAGCCCCGTCAGACTGGTCATAGAGGAGGTGTTGCAACAATATACAGTGATATTGTTACCCAGAAAACAGGATACAGGTTTAACTCATTCAAAATACTTCTGCTTAATGTTACACTGTCAGAAATGAAAAAGAAATATAATCTAATGTATCTCTTGCTCTGGCTACTGTGTATAGACCACCAGGGCCTTATACAGAATTCCTAAAAGAATTAGCAGATTTCCTCTCAGACCTTCTGGTTACAGTTGATAAAGCGCTAATCATGGGAGATTTTAATATTCACGTTGATAATACAAATGATGCATTAGGACTTGCGTTTACTGACCTAATAAACTCTTTTGGAGTCAAGCAAAATGTCACTGGGCCCACTCATCGTTTTAAACATACACTAGATTTAATTATATCGCATGGAATCGAACTTACTGCTATAGATATCGTACCTCAAAGTGATGATGTTACAGACCATTTCCTTGTATCGTGCATGCTGCGTATCACTGATATTAACTATATGTCTTAGTGTTACCGTCTGGGCAGAACTATTGTTCCAGCCACCAAAGACAGATTCGCAAATAACCTGCCTGATCTATCCCAACTGCTATTTGTACCCAAAAATACACATGAATTAGATGAAATGACTGACAACATGGGCACTATTTTCTCTAATACATTAGAAGCTGTTGCCCCCATCAAATTGAAAAAGGTTAGAGAAAAACGTACTGTGCCATGGTATAACAGTAATACTCACTCTCTCAATAAAGTAACTCGTAGTCTTGAACGCAAATGGAGAAAAACTAACTTGGAAGTTTTTAGAATTGCATGGAAAAACAGTATGTCCAGCGTTAGACAGGCTCTAAAAACTGCTAGGGCAGAGCATATACACAAGCTCATAGAAAATAACCAAAACAATCCAAGGTTTTTATTTAACACAGTGGCTAAATTAAGAAATAACCAGACGCCACCTGATTCAAATATTCCATCAACGTTTAATAGTAATGACTTTATGAATTTCTTCACTGACACTTCAGTTTCATCCATCGCACCCAAAGATAAACTGCAGTGCTTCACAACTATAGGACAGGAGGAGCTAAATAAACTTATCACTGTATCTAAACCAACAACATGTTTATTAGATCCTGTACCCACTAAATTACTGAAAGAGTTGTTACCTGTAGCCGAAGAACCGCTTCTCAATATTATTAACTTGTCGTTATCTTTAGGTCACGTCCCAAAACCATTCAAGCTGGCAGTTATTAAGCCTCTTATTAAGAAACCAAAACTAGATCCTTGTGAACTGGCAAATTATAGGCGTATTTCAAATCGTCCATTTATCTCAATATACATGTTGCCCCTTGGTAATATTATCAAATAAATTCGAATAAGACAGCGATATTAATTATTGGACCAAAAAACACTACACAGAATCTTGTAAATTACAATCTGCAACTAGACGGATGTACTGTTACTTCCTCTACAGTCAAAAATCTGGATGTTATATTAGACAGCAACTTTTCTTTTGAAAATCATATTTTCCATGTTACAAAAACTGCATTCTACCATCTTAGAAACACTGCCAAGCTACAAAACATGTTATCTGTTTCTGATGCAGAAAAGCTAGTTCATGCATTTATGACCTCTAGACTGGACTATTGTAATGCACTTCTAGGTGGTTGTCCTGCTTCTTCAATAAACAAGCTACAGGTAGTCCAAAATGCAGCAGCTAGACTTACCAGGTCAAAAAAATATGATCATATTACCCCAATTTTACAGTCTCTGCACTGGCTACCTATTAAGTTCCGTATCAGTTACAAATTATCATTACTTACCTATAAGGCCCTAAATGGTTCCTATGGTACAGTAACTACTGTACCCTTCTACCACGCTACAACCCATCACGCTCCCTAAGGTCACAAAACGCTGGACTTTTGGTAGTTCCTAGGATAGCAAAGTCCACTAAAGGAGGTAGAGCTTTTTCACATTTGGCTCCCAAACTCTGGAATAGCCTTCCTGATAATGTTCGGGGTTCAGACACACTCTCTCTGTTTAAATCTAGATTAAAAACGCATCTCTTTTGCCAAGCATTCGAATAATGTATCTAAAAATTGTGAGTGTAATTGCATCTGATCAAATGCGCATTTTTATTCTTTAGCTTGGGTTGAACTAATTAATTTTACTTTGTTGGATCAGCAGCTATACGAATGATGTCTCTATTTTTTTCTATGTTTTGTTATGTAACTAGGATTTACACAAGCTCCAGTCTGGATCCAGAACACCTGAGAAGAGATGATGCTGACCCTCAGAGGACCTCAGATGATGCTAACCTTGAATCAACAAACAGAACTAACAAATATTGCTACAAGTGTGACTGCATCATATAATAATTATTAATTATTAATAATATTAATAATGTTCATCATCTAGCTGACTACGTCTTGTATTAATTTTTCTACAAATCCTGTCATACGTGCACAAACTGACAGTCACCACTTATAAGCTATTACTAAATATTGTAGAAACATAACTTTCTGTAAAGTTGCTTTGTAACGATTTGTATTGTAAAAAGCGCTATACAAATAAACTTGAATTGAATTGAATTGAATTGAATTAAGTTGCTTTAGCAGTAAATTGCACCTGTTAAATGAGACCGTCAACATGCGAGGTCACCGAATGGTGAATAGGGCAATATTTGGAAAGCTAAGTTCAGAAAAACAGTCAGGTTGCCACCGTGCATGCAAGCAACAGCAACAATAACAAGGTGAGACATTGAATGCATTGGGCTTAATTTCCCAAGTGACTTTCTGTTCCTCTCCTTAGCACACACACACACTTGCAGGGGGCAGGGGGAGGATGATCTGCTTTAATAAATGTTGTCAGGTGTGTTTTGTGCTTTACCTGTAATTCCGGGTGTTTATCCGTACTAATGAACAACTCTGAGTAAGCGCAAGAGAGCTAATTGTGTGTTTATGTGTGTGTAGAGGGGACATAGGTTAATTTAGTTGAAGAACATTGGAGATACAGTGACTCTGACATTTATAGGCAATTAAGGATGGAGGAAGGAGGACAAAAAAAACATGGGATATCTAAAGGAGAGGGGAAAGTAAGATATGTGTTTGGGTTTATTCAATTTCATGACACACCAGTATCCAAAGCAAGTATGCAAAGCTGACACACTACAACTTATTTGATTGTTTTTTAAGAATGTTATCATCTACAGAATGAAGGTCATCAGTATTAGCACATATATTGTTTTAGATGAACTGTGATGTTCAATACCAATGATGCACCTTATTTCACCATGGCCAAATGTATACACCCCATTTTAATTAATAGGTTTGTCTATTTCAGTGAGGACAAATCTTCATGCTATGGCATACAGTACAATGACATTCTAGGGAATTGTGTGTCTTAATGGATGAATGGGAAGACTTTTCTCTAGCTAGCATAAACACTGACTTGCTTAGACAAATTCCCTTCAAACTGTTTCTCTGTCATGACAATAACTGACCCGAAAACTGACATACTGTAAGACAGTTTGTGCTAATGCACCCATTAGGACCCCTTGAGGCAATGCTATGGATACAACATATACAGTACTATAAGTTAACTACTGCTAAAAGTGGTCTTATTCACGTACTTGTGTAGAGTATGTTTCAGGCTAACAGCTAAAGGGCCTGAACTATGCCCTGTGCTAGCATGTGAATATACACACTTCTTGCTATGCTGGCCTGATTTAGCCAAAAGAAGAGATATTAGCATAAATGTCTTTTTTCAGTTTCTTCTTCAGTTTTTCTTCTTTGCATTTCACAAATGGTTTGGTAGCACTTTAGTATAGGGATCAATTCTGACTATTAACTAGTTGCTTATTAGCATTCATATAACAAGCATATTGGGTGTTTATTAGTAGCCTACTTATAAAGCGCATATTCTGCATGACCATATTCTAAATCCTTAATCCTACCCAATACCTAAACTTAACAACTACTTTATTAACTATCAATTAGCAGTAATTAGGAGTTTGAGGCGAAAATCATAGTTAATATTTAGCTGGAATTGGACCTTAAAACAAAGTTTAACCAAAGCTTTCTCTTAATTGCTGTCACGGCAGAGCAATAGTTGGAAGAAAAGCAAGTTAGCTAAATTTATAGCGACTCAGTAATAACACATAAGTATAATGTCACATGTGTTTGTAATATTTTACACAAAAATGAAAATACTATCATCATTTACTCACTCTCGTGCCGTCTCAAAACTTGTCTGACTTTCATTCTTCTGTGGAACACAAATGAAGTACTTTGAAGAACATTGTATGGAAAACTACAGATGATTTCCAAATGAAGCACTCTTTAACAAACACCTTAGAGACATCTGCTTTCTGGATACTTGCACAAAGTATGTTTCTGGCCTAAGACTGAGAAATGTGAACAAATGTCAGCATATATCCTGAGACATAAAACCCAGCCAAACCTTGGCAAAAATGGTCACCCAATCTAAACTCACACACGCATTGAGTCATCGTGCCTGATGCCCAAACATTACACAATCCAGCACGGCTGACAGTCATGCTCGTTTCCATCGGCAACAGCTGCTGGGAGGCGATGATGTCGTGCCACACAATACGGCATGTGAGCGCTGACAAAGGCGGCACTGTGTTGGCGCAATGCCGTCACGGCCCGCTTCCTAGTTTCGGCTGCCATCAACGTTTGCTTTTTTTGTTGTTTTTGTTGCTGCGGTTGTTTAGAAGCCTGTTTTGGAGACTGGGGAGAACACAAGGGTCTTAACCCCCTGGTCTCACAAATAGCCACAAAAGAAGGGTGCATTCAGCAGCCGCAAACACACAACAATGCACCACACGAGGGGGGATGTAGGTCATGGGAAGAAGCCCTGGATCTGGATGGAGATATGCCATAGATAGACAAGGTAGTTTAGTGTGCTGAGTTTTGTGAAGGCTATGGAACATTATGTATACTTGAGTCTTGGTGATATATACTTGGCTGGTGAGGAAGTATTCCCGAGATATTCACCTTGACGACCTCTCAAATCCAGTGGGCAGTGTTTGCCCTCACTCTTTCCCACTTGAAATTTAGGTGTATTCTCATTAGTGGGCATTTTCAGTGTCTTTGTTAATTGCGTCTTGGTTCTCTCCACACCTGGAAGCTCCATTCCTTCTTGTCCAAGCTTATCCAGTCTTTCCCAAAATACATCTTTTTTTGGTCTCAATTTCAGCCGACCTAAGGTTTAATCTTGTTCCAGAAACTTTCAGAACGTCTTGTACATTCTAAAGGTACATCTTTGACTTTGTTGTCTTATTCGCTCCCTTTCTCTGGTTAATTGTGCTCATAAGGATTTGCTCCCTGTCACAACTGGAGAACAGACTGTAAACAGACAGCGTGCAGCCTGCTACCATTGGCCCACAGAGGCCCTTAAGACGGCCTGGCTGTCCCGAGGGCCACACCCACAAACACAAGTGTAAATGTACATTCAAACACATCTTCATCTCATTTAAGCCTTCTTACTGTATACGCTTACTTTGTAATTTATATTGTCTTAGCACACATAATCGCATTAATTTCTCTATAGCTCACTCGATGTGTGTGTACAGATGTACATGTCGGCAAGACAGAGCCACCAAGGGCCAACAAAAAACTGTCCATTGATATTGTAGCTAACAGGCAGTTTTGGGAATTGCTGGTCCCAGGATTGGAGGGTGGGGGAGGTAAGAGAGTAACGAAGCCTAACAGGGAATTCTCATAATATGTGGCACTGGGACATAGGGACCAATGTATTGTAACCTAACTGAGAAAACACACTTCATTATGTGTCTGTGTGCTGAGTGCCGAGGTTATTAATGTTGTAGACAACAACAGGCCTCCTGAACTAGTGTGTCTGCTGCAATAGGAGACAAATGTCATGATATATGGTGACAGAAACTGTAGAAGAAAAAGAAAAGATGTATCTGCTCGCATCAAGCCAGGGTGTGATACAAATCAGGAGTTGTATAGCTAATAAATTGTGTTCCTGTAGCTCAATTGGTAGAGCACTGCATTATCAAGCACAAGGTTGGGGGTTTGATTCCCTGGGAACACATGATTTGTAAAAATTGATAGCCTGAATGCACTGTAAGTCGCTTTGGATAAAAGCGTCTGCTTAATGCATAAAATAAAGCAGCTCTGTAATTACTTATGATGCTTTAGGGTTTTGGCAACTTTAGTCCAATACACCCACACTCAAACATAAAATTAACCTAGCATGACCAGAAAGAAAAGGAAATCTATACACTACAATAACAGATTATAGAACACACTTCCTTCTAATGTTAAGTTTCTTTCCGTGAATGATATTAGCTTATTTCTTCAACGTTTGCGCACCAGGGGATTATTAGAAACTTTTTCTTTGGTTATATGAAGAGCAAATTATAATTGTCTTGTCCTTTTATGTACAGATTCTATTGTTTTGTCATTGTCACAGACCCAGATCTTATAAAATATATCTTATAAAAACTATATCTTATAAAAACCGAAAAATTTTGCTTACATTTATAAAATACGGTACATGTTTAAAACTGATAATATAAACAAAGATTGAAATACAGTGAATGTTTATTCAATATGTATTTTATTAAAGTGATTGACCAACTTAAAAAAGTCCCCCAGTGTAATTATTGCTCATAATATTTATTATCAAAAATAAGTAAAGTAATAATAATTTAATCACATAACCACATCATTTTTTTTTTAAATAAGGTGGAAAAAAAGACCACTGGCAATTTTCACTGTTTTAAAAAATATGCTGGGGCAACTCAGGTACCTCCTGAAAAAGACAAATTAAACTCGTCTAAGATGGTGTGATAGCCTGGTTTAACATGGTCTCACAACCTAGTCAGCTTGTGCTGGTTTAAGTTGTTTGTTTGTCTTTATCTCTGCCAACTTTAGTTATGACATTGGCCACTGCACTCAGCTCAGTGTGGATTAATGACACTGGAGCAGTACTGATATGCTGTATGCTTTCATACTGAAAAAAAGCAGTTTTTCTGAACCTGATGGTTAAGAGGGTACTTTGGCACATTTGGCACAGGATGGTACAGTCACTGTGCTCCTGAAATGCATATGTTATAGCTGAGGGTGACTCTGTGTGTGTACGTATCAGGGAATGTGGTGATCTCAATAAGATATGTGTGTGTATGTGCGTGTTGTGTATCAGGGCATGTGGTTTCCTCAGTAAGGGGTCTTGCGAGTCCTTCAGTCGGACAGCTGGAGGGCCAATCTGTTCTCTCGCTCGCTCAGCGATGGCAGGGCAGATAAGCGGCCACTACGGACCCGACCGTTACCCCTCTGCCCCAACACACATGCACACACCCACACCAAGAGCCCAGGAGCGGCCCGCAGCCGGGGGCTGACAGCTCGACACAGCCGGCTCAGCATGGGGTCTGCGAGGGGAGGGGAGGAGAGACCATAGGGAGGGGCCGGAGGTCTGGAGGAGGCCGGAGGTCTGGAGTAGGCCATTATTGCAGCCAAACCTAGGCTCACTGCCAACTTAGAAAGGGAGAGAAAGTGAAAAAGAGTGACAGAGGAAGGAAAAACAGAAAACTCCAGATATACCAGCCAAGTGTTAAAACAGCACTAATGCCTCTCTAATGCATCAATAACTTTCCCGTTGCATCTCTCCTCACACTTTTTGGAGAAGAAAATTAATATGAATGTGAAAATTAGTTTTGGTGAAATAAATTAACATATAAAATAAAAGTTCACATGACATCTAGCACCAGCCTTGGTAGATCTTGCATGGGCTTTAGGGAAAATGTCACTGAAAAAAAAAAGAGAAAAGGCTAATATATTTAAAGTATGAGGGCAAAATGTCTACCTTTATTCTGTTAATCTACCAAAAGATACATTTCAAAATATTTTAATTAATGGAATCTTCATTTGTTAAACACCTTAATATCTATCTGTGTGTGTATATATATATATATATATATATATATATATATATATATATATATATATATATATATATATATATTCTTTTTTTTTTTTTTTAACAGACATGAAACCACACACACACACACACACAAGAAGAAGAAGAAGAAGAAGAAGAAGAAGAAGAAGAAGAAGAAGAAGAAGAAGAAGAAGAAGAAGAAGAAAAATAGAGCTTTTTCTGAATATTCTAATAATTGTTATTTTTTTATGGGGACACACATTAAAGTTACAGAGTAGCCTACCCAAGGAGTAGCAACCCAGAGTCCTTTGCTCCATAGGATAGATATACAGCCCCACTCACCTTAAAACTCTAGCTGTGTCCTTGTCATATTATGGTTAAGCAGACAAATCTTTTTGGTAAGCTCTTGTGTGTGTGTTTGTAAGCCTATGCATCCATACTTATAATATTGTCTGTTTTGACCTGAACAATGACTGACATGCATTGGTATGATGCCAAAGATGTGTGTGTGTGTGTGTTGTATAAATGCATAGCATCTCTTGGAGTGCATGAACATGATCTCAGAATGAAGCTGGCACCATCTGTCTGTGGGACCCACAATGCTATGGCACAGTGGCAGGACGTCCCGAAACACCATCCATATACACACACAAACAGGGTTAAATAGGCAATACACAGATGTCTGTCAGACTTTGGGTTTCTTAATTGGATAACCTCTAATTTATCACTAACACTGAACATGATGTTCTGAGGGCTGAGAGGAGAGGATGAAGCCATGAATGAGACTTCAGTTAATATTAATTAATGATCAATTGTTTATATTATAAAAAACAACAACAACAACAACAACAACAACAACAACAACAACAAAGCTATTTAAATAGTCAGTAGTTATAATGAGAGGCTTTACACTTAAACAAATCATGATGATAGAATGGTACTTTGGGGATTGTTGCACATGGAAATATATCTATATCTCAGAAATGGTTGTGAATCAAATGACCAGTTAAACAAATAGTTGTTTTTAGCAGTGTTTTCCCCACATTATTATTGAACTGTATTTCTTTTCCTGAGAAATTATGGTGTTTTCCTTCTATACAAACTACACAAATCTGCTGCAATGTCGCCACCTGTTGGTTAGTATAAGAAGGCGTTTCATTGTCGGTCGATGTCTCTGTGTTTGACACGTTTGTCTGACACTGTTTTTTTTATCTGCGACGACGGTAGATGGACTCATTATGTTTTTAGTTTCATTGCTTTGTGCATTAATTCATAAATTGAAAAAGAGACTCAGTATCAGTTTGGACGATTCCACCGTCAAAAAGGAATGAAGTCCGGTGTTTTTTTTTTATTTATTATACACGTCGCATTGCTGCAGTAATTCAGAAAAGAAGCCCAAACTAAGTATTGAGTGCTGTACATGCTCATACTTTTCATGTTCATACTTTTCAGCCAAGATTTCTTCAAGTAATTTTCACATTGTCTGAGATACTGAATTTGGGATTTTCCTTAGTTGTCAGTTATAATCATCAAAATTAAAACAAATAAACATTTGAAATATATCAGTCTGTGTGTAATTAATTAATATTATATTCAAGTTTAACTTTTTGAATGGAATTAGTGAAATAAATAAACTTTTTCATGATATTCTAATTATATGACCAGCACCTGTGTGTGTGTGTGTCTGTGTGTCTATATATATATATATATATATATAGGCTATATATGGTTCGAACCCCACAAAGCTTCATACATAAACTATCACCTATCAAACTAATCATTGAGTCCGAACCTGTAACTTAATTCATGTGCTTTATGTATCCAAACTGCATCAAATAGCTCTACTAAAAAAAATGTGAATAGAGACTATTATGTAAAGTAAGATCTGTCACCGTTACAGATTAACGTTAAATCAATAAAATTATAAGCGCGAGCTGTCATCTTCATGTGCAACTTTCACACACTCTCTGCAAGTGTAACCGTAACAAGGTGTTGATGACTCAAAACTTAAGCGTCACATTGCCCACAACAACAGGAACTGCCCAGCACTTGAACCTACACGTTACTCTCGACCTACACATGCAAAAGTCGAAAAACCTTTTGACAGCAAGCTAGCTGCTTGTTCTCTGTTTTTTTTAAATGAATCTAATAATAGCAATGATGTCTTTTACTCAACCTTTATCAACCCATTACCCGTGAATCACTTTTCTCTGTGGGTCATAAACGGTGGAAAAATATCTTCTCTACTCTTTATTTCGGGTGACCTACGAGGTCCAAGTTTTTTTTTTTTTTTTTTATATATATTTTCTCATCTACAAAATCAGTTAATTGTTATAAATCAAACCAAAATCGCTTTTGATTCTGTGCATATTTTGAGATATAAGAGAGAATTATTCAAAAAGTATGAAAATATTATTTGATTGTATTTGGGGGAATAATAGATACAAAATAAGCTATATAAAAATATTAAATTAAAATATGAAAGTGCATTTTTCAAAAAAATAATAAAAGTAATGATAATTTAATCACATAACCACATCACATCTTTTAAAATAAGGTTAAAATGGCCACTGTAATGGCAATTTTCATTGCTTTAAAAATATACTGGGGCAACTCAGGTAACTCCTGAAAAAGACAAATTACTCTGGTAATTGAGTAAAGAAGAAGAATAAGAAGATGAAGAAGATGAAGAAGAAGAATAAGAAGAAACAAGGTTGGTCCTAATAGGTTCTTTCTCTCTACAAACATATCTTTGGCTAGTACATTTTTATGAATATTCTAATAATTATATTTTAATTATGGGAACACACATTAAGGTTATAGAGTAGCCTACACAGGGAGTATCAAATTGGCTTATCACCTTTACCCAGAGTCCTTTTCTTCACAGGCTAGATATACAGCCCCACTCACCTTAAAACTCTAACTGTGTCCTTGTCATATTATGGTAAATCAGACAAATCTTTCTTGGTAAGCTCATGTGTGTATGTGTGTGAGAGAGAGAGCATGTACATTCATACTTGTGCTTGTAATATTGTCTGTTTTGACCTGAACAGTGACTGACAAACATGCATCTCTTAAGTGGAGAACATGATCTCAGAATGATATTAAAAAGATAACTTTATTAGGGATTGAAATTGTGCTTTGAGGTGGAAACAACTGTTTCACAGTCATTAAAAAAAATAAACACAAACAACAAAAAATATATTTTCACAAAATGTTTAATTTATTTTCTTCATTGTTTGAATTATCACAGTTCTACACGTTTTTGTTTTAAACATGATATTTGTAATGGATTGTCTTGGTGCACATTTAAATGCAAGTCATGGACTAGGCTAAAACAATACAAATCTAATATTCAGTAAAGACATAGTAAAATGTATCAGAGACTGTTTTAATGTGACCTTCATGGACCAGAGAACCAAAGTAGGAGTGATGCTAGTTACAAATGACTTGCTTCTTGCATGTGTCAGACCAAGGCTGCATCTCATTGACTACGTTTACAAGCTGTTAAAATTCGGGTTATGGTCGGGTTAAGGTCACTATTCGGGTTTCTGAAACATTCGGGATAACCCATTTACATGCGTGAGCAGAGAGAGTTACTCCTGTATACATGGAATGTGTAACCAGTTGCCAATATCCCGATGTAAACGACGACGCACGGTTAGCGTCTGGACATACGGACAACAAGACGCAATATGTGTCATTTCCGATTCTTCTTCCTGTACCCAAAGACAACAACAACAACAGCAGCAGCAGGCGGATAATGAATAGTTTGGGGCAGATAGGGATAGTCTTGTAAATCTCACTATCTCGGTACTTTCTGCCGTCAATAAAAGACATTATATTCATGG
Organism: Carassius carassius; assembly: GCF_963082965.1. Taxonomy (NCBI): domain Eukaryota; kingdom Metazoa; phylum Chordata; class Actinopteri; order Cypriniformes; family Cyprinidae; genus Carassius; species Carassius carassius. The sequence continues at coordinate 19,937,421 of NC_081773.1, read as the reverse complement.
TTTTCACCACACTAATAAAGAAATTGGTCTCCTCCTCGCTCCAAAAGTGTGGTGCTGTGCTGCGTCTCGCCATGTTAACCTCGACTTGTTTACTTCCGCTATACTGCATGCGGGTTTTTTTTATGCGCCGTCTCTACTCAAAAGACCAAGATTCCTTGCGAATAGAACATGCGCAGAACACACATTTTTATGGGGATACGCCGAAACGCGTTTACAAGACCAAATATTCGGGTTAGAAAAGGGGTACCCCAGGTATAATATCCCGGTTTTTAAAAACCGAGATATGAGCATATCCGGGTTTTTGCCGGTGTTTACATGGCCGTGCTCGGCCGGGTTATTGCTAATATTCCGGTTTTGAATGGGTTATTGGCTGTATGTAAACGTAGGCATTGTTAGTTTTACTTGATCTTAGTGCTGTGTTCAACATCACAGATCATGACATACTCATAGATCAATTACAAAACTATACAGGTATTGAAGGGTAGGCTCTAAGATGGTTTATATCCTACCTGTCCGAACGCTACCACTTTGTTTATTTAAATGGGGAGTCATCTCATTTATCGCCAGTAAACTATGGAGAGCCACAAGGATCTGTCCTAGGTCCTCTTCTATTTTCAATATACATGTTGCCCCTTGGTAATATTATTAGAAAATATGGAATTAGTTTCCACTGTTATACTGATGGTACTCAACTATGTATCTCAACGAGACCAGATGAAACTTCTAAACCATCTAAGCTAACAGAGTTTGTTAAAAGTTAAAAAGATTGGATGACCAATGATTTTCTCCTATTAAATTCGGATAAGACAGAGATTTTACTTATTGGACCTAAAAACAGTACACAGAATCTCGTAGATTACCATTTGAAACTAGACAGATGTAGTACCAAGAATAGCAAAGTCCACTAAAGGAGGTAGAACTTTTTCGCCTTTGGCTCCCAAACTCTTGAATAGACTTCCTGATAATGCTCGGGGTTCAGACACACTCTTTCTGTTTAAATCTAGATTAAAAACACATCTCTTTGGCCAAGCAATTTTGCATTTATATCTGAACAAATGTGCATTATTATTCTTTAGCTTGGGACAAACTAATTGATTTTACTTGGTTGAAACAGCAACTATGCTAATTATGTCTTTGTTTGTTTCTCTTTTTTGCCACGGGATTGACATCCTGCAATCACACTAGGATTTACACAAGCTTCAGTCTGGATCCAGAACACCTGAGGAGAGATGATGCCAACCTCTCAGAGAACCTCAGATGATGCTAACCCTGAAACAACATACAGAACTACCAAATTTTGCTATAAGTGTGATTGCATCATATAATAATTGCTGTTAATAGTGTTCATCTTCTGTTTGATTACATCTTTAATTTATTTTTCCATATATTTCTGTCATATGCACATAGACTGACAGTCACAACTGATAAGCTACAATTAAATATTGTAGAAACTTAATTTTCTGTAAGGTTGCTTTGCAATGATTTGTATCGTAAAAAGTGCTATACAAATAAGCTTGAATTGAATTGAATTGAATTGATGCTGCAGGGCAAAGCAGTGTAAACACAGCTGGTAGTGGATCAGTTAGTAAGGCCTTCCCAGACTCAGAAAAAACTAAAACTGAGCAGCAGGGACCAGAAAAGGTTCCAAGAGAAGATTAAAGAAAGAGGAAAGTCAGTGTTGTAGCCAATTTTGATGTGTTATGTTTTTTGTTGGTGGTAAGTTGCATGGGGGTGACGTTCTTCCACCTGCACACTAGGGGGCATAGGCATGGCATTATGCTAGTTGTGGAGGCTATATGAGTAAGACACAGGTGAACCAGTGGTGGGGAATTACGATCAGGAGAAGCCAGATAGTTTTTCAACCGTGCATGCGTGCAGGTGTGCTTTGGTCATGTTCAGCTATTAGCACCATGTTTAATGTTGCATAAGTATGAGCTCAATTGACATCAGTAATGCAAGCAGCAGTGTTTGTAAGTAATTATATTCTTCATAAAATAAAGTGTTAATCGAGTGCCATGGGAGACCTGATTTCTTGCACCATTACGCGTTGGAGACGACTTTAAATTCCCTCAAGTGGTTTTTATTTGTGGTACGATCGCCACTACAGTCAGAGTTCAGAGAGTTGTATAATTCTTCCTCATCTCTTAAGATCCGGAAACAGTATTATTGTCAGTCCTTTACAGCTCTGTATATTGCATGTTCATTTTCCACTTTAAAGCTATGCTAGGTAAAGCTGTATAAACATAAACAAAGCAGTATAAACATCCAAACATAAATCCAAATGTACAAACTGCACCTTTTAGTGGATTTTCATTATATAACATAAATAGAGACCATATTATGTATTCATCTGTCTACAGACAGGCAACCCCATCCTAAAGATTGTGAGAAATGTGCCTTGGGAGTTTGGAGAAGTTGTGCCTGACTATGTTTTAGGGCGGACTACTTGATCTCTTTTACTCAGGTTGGTTTTTGGGTATATTTACAGTACAAGAAAGAAGATGTATTACATCGGTTTGAAAATCGAATCATTTCTACTACTGTTGTCAGTGTTTCGTGTTGGATGCGCCTCAAAATGTACACAATGAAAACCTATTATTTGTATGATGCCAGAACTAGCCCCAGATTTGTATATTAAAGCTTATGAAATTACCACTAAGTTTAGCCAGCTCTAGAGTACCCTTTATCTGCTTACAACTTGAATGTGTGAGTTTTTTTTATTATTAAAATAATTACTGAATGTCTGTGCAGATATTTTCAATGCCAAGCAACCATAAATAATACTTTATTAATATTTAATTCAAGGAAATATTGAGTGTTAAAATATAGAAATGTTAATGCAAGCATCTGTATGTGCACTTGAATGTGAGAATGGAATCCTCTCAGTTAGTCAGGTGTGAAACCACATCATCCTGTGTTTGCAAAGAAAATTAGTGAGAATTCAAGGTAGCAGGCTTGTTGTGGCTGACAATCATGATTGGCATGACAATACCTTGGACTGTGCACAGACCTTGTGAGAAACTTTTTTTTTTTGTTACATCTTAATGACAAATAAAAAACACAAAATAATAGTCTCAAAAGCTTTTATTTTATTTTTATAGCTATACTGTTTAGGTTTATAAGCTAATTTGTATTATTTTGTTAAGATGTTTATGTATGTCATTGAGAAGAGGGAAGGTAAAGCAATGTATTTTTGCCAAACTATTTTGAAATATAATTTGATAATAATTATGTCCAACACAATTCCAGTCAAAATAGGAGATTATAAGAAACTATAGCCATACCGTCACTATAGCATATCCAACATGTAGTCAGAAGCTCTTTTTAATACCTCTCTGGTGATGCTTGTGCTCTTCTCTGTCCTCCGTGCCACGAAGATGTGCTGTTTTATTTCAAAAACTGATGGCAGATGGAGTATTCTGACGACAACTTTCATACCTTTTATGGACCTTGACACTGTTATTTACTTGGCAGTCTATGGGACAAGCCTCCAGGTTTTCATCCAAAATATCTTAAATTGTGTTCCGAAGATGAACTGAGCTTTTATGGGGTTGGAATGACATGGGGGTAAGTGAATAAAGACAAAATTTTCATTTTGGGGTGGAGTAACCCTTTAAGAGACTTCTTTCCAGTCAGTCAATCATCCAATATACCTAAAATGTTTTACTTGTTTGTTCTTTTATGTTAATGCCATTTTATCTCTTCAGTCTTTTGAGGGCATCTTTATTTGACCGAGATATTTGAATATCTGAAATCTGAGGGTGCAAAAAAAAATCTAAATACTGAGAAAATTGCCTTTAAAGTTTTCCAAATGAGTTCTTAGCAATACTACTAATCAAAAATTACATTTTGATATATTTACAGTAGGGAATTTACTAAATATCTTAATGGAACATGATCTTTATTTAAATATAGGATAATTTTGACCCATACAATACTTTTTTGACTATTGCTAAAAATATATCCCAGCGACTTACGACTGGTTTTGTGTTCCAGGGTATTATTATTGCTCATGAATTGTAACAGTAAGTGTATTTGACACTTTAAACGACCATAGTTATGTGTCTTAATTTCCTTTCCTGTTTGTGGTTCATTTAGGTAAGAAGTCTTTATGACTTTTGCATCAGCCACTCATAAAGACCAAGAAGGAAAGCTTATAAAGCCAAACTGCTTTTTATTAAATCACCGTCTTCAAACAGTTGGTGCATAGAATAAGGATCTGGGGCCATATATCACAAGGTCTTCTGAAGGCTTCACAGCCTTTGGCCTTTGATGATCTCTGCCTTTAATAGGAACATAAACAGCTATAAATGCAGTGGTTTATTTATAAATTTTGGTATAATGTGTAACTAGCCTAATGTGTAACTAGCCTTTGTAATTCTGTAAATTCAGTCTGACTTATTAGGATGAGGCAAAGTTAAGATTTTGGTCAAAATAAAACATAAAAATAAAAAAATTGTGTTTAGTGAAAAATTTAACAAATTCCAATTATGTATAACAGTAAATGTATGTTATGCTATTTTAGAGTGTGAATGGAGATTCTGTTATAACTCCATGATTCTTATTGCAACTGGAACAAGACCTGTAGAAAACACCTGTTGTAAATGGTTGTCAAAAATGGTGGAAACTTAAGAACAGACTCAAATGATAACGTCAGTATAAGACTACGTGGGCAAACTGACTCTGAGTATGAATGTGTTTGTGGGCCAAAAGATCAAGGCCATCACAACTGCCACAGTAAACTACAGCACAGCCTTAATCTCACAACTGACTGACACCCAGCTGGGAGGTTTTACTACAGACAGTGATAATTATAATCTAATCTAACTAAAAAATGAGAGTTCTGTCATTTCCAAACCCGTAAGACCTCCATTTATCTTCAGAGCACAAATTAATATATTTTTGATAGAATTCAAGAGTTTTTTTCTGACCTTGCATAGATAGTAATGCAACTACTATGTTCAAGGCCCAGAAAGGTACGAAGGACATCAATAAAATTGTTCATGTGACATCAGATATTCAACTGTAATGTTACGAAGCTGCAAGAATACTTTTTTTGTGTGCAAAGAAAACAAAAATAATGACTATTCAACAATTTCTTCTCTTCCGTGTCAGACTTTGTGGCATGTTCCTGATTGTACCTCACATAGGTGGGGTGTTGCTGATGCTGGGGGCGGCATTCTGATGTTGAACATATGTAGAACAATGGAATGACTATTCAACAAAAATAACGACTTAATTCAACAATATCTTCTCTTCCCTGTCAGTTTTTGAGACACGTTTTACATGTCAATGTCAATGTCAATGTCACCTTTATTTATATAGCGCTTTAAACAAAATACATTGCGTCAAAGCAACTGAACAACATTCATTAGGAAAACAGTATGTCAATAATGCAAAAATGAGAGTTAAAGGCAGTTCATCATTGGATTCAGTTATGTCATCTCTGTTCAGTTAAATAGTGTCTGTGCATTTATTTGCAATCAAGTCAACGATATCGCTGTAGATGCAGAATGCAATCCCAGCATCAGCAGCACCACGTGCATGTTTTGTGGTACTATCGCCTGTCTATACAAGGTCAGAAAGGTCTCAGATTTAATCAAAAATATCTTAAAGGTGGGGCATGTATTTTTTGAAAAACGCTTTAGAAAACTGAGTTGGGCCAAGTACCAAAACAAACTTGTATGCAATCATTAGTAAGAGTGTGTCTACTCATGATGGGGATGAGAGAGTGCTCAATGCACAGGACAGACATTAGCCGAGCCGAGCAATGACAGAAAGATAAAGATGGCAGATAAAAAACAAAAGAGGAAAATGTCTGTAGAACAAAGAAGGCTTGGGTTAAGGCAAGAAGTAGGACCCGCGTAAATATTGGATCAGCTTTCCAGCGCTGGAGAGAACTCAAGTAGCGGGAAGGCCTGCTATCGGGCGCCAAGGTTGCTTTGTTTTTTCTCAATAGGTGAGTAACATGGGTTTTGCTTTGTTTACACAGAACAATTTGTTTACACAGAATCTCTTCTGTGGAACATAAAGGTGATATTTAGAGAAAAAAAGTTTTTGGTCAATATTATGGAAGTCAACAGTCACCAAAACTGTTTTGTTTCCAAAATTCCTCAAAATATCTTCTTTTGTGTTCTGCAGAAGGAAACAAGTAATGCAGTTTGAAATTATATGGGTGAGTAAATGATGACTGAAATTTTTGGGTGGACTATCCCGTTAGATGAAGTTCAGAGTTCTTTTTTTAATATATATTTTTTTTCCTGAAAACTTTCTTTCTTTCTTCTTTCTTTTTATTTTTTTCAGACATGTTAATAAGTTCCTACACTTTATTTCTATCACATACAGCCAGTCTTTAACTCCCACATGAGATTGAGCGCATAGACACATATGTGCATCGAAACCCTCATCCATATCCATATGAACATACATGTATATATCCACACATACCCACACCTACATGCATACATACATACCCATATACATATACACATATACAGGTACATATACATACCAACATGCATATACTGTACAAACGCTTACATATATACACAAACGCATACATATGCACACAAACAAATACACACTAACACTCTTTAACATGTCTGAAAAGGGGTTGGAAGAAGTAAAAAACTTATTTAATCCTACCCCCTCTCCAGTATTCAAAACTTGCATTTGCAATAATCATCCTGTTTCCAAAGTCTTATAATAAAAAATAATAATAATAAAAATAATAATAATAATAATAAACAAATAAATCAAAACAAAAAAAATAATGTAAACATATATCAATAGAAAGTAATCTAATATTATTCTTATAGTAAATTCTAGAGCCTTGACTTCAAATCCTTATTCACATCCCCCTACCATGCCCACATACACATTCATATGCATACACACCTACACAAAAATATCTCATCCCACTCACATGTACAGTTATATCTACACCGTACTAGACCTCAATTTAATGGGAAGTTGTGGCCTAATGGTTAGAGAGTCGGACTCCCAATCGAAAGGTTGTGAGTTCGAGCCTCGGGCCGGCAGGAATTGTGGGTGGGGGGAGTGCATGTACAGTTCTCTCTCCACCTACAATACCACGACTTAGGTGCCCTTGAGCAAGGCACTGAACCCCCAACTGCTCCCTGGGCGCCGCAGCATAAATGGCTGCCCACTGCTCCGGGTGTGTGTTCAAAGTGTGTGTGTGTTATCACAGCTCTGTTTGTGTGCACTTTGGAAGGGTTAAAAGCAGAGCACGAATTCTGAGTATGGGTTACCATACTTGGCTGAATGTCACTTCACTCACTTCACTTTTTTTCACCTCTAGCTTTCATCTCGATACTTCACAAAAATCATTCGTCTAAACCTCTTTTTAAACAAACTCATACTTATACGACATAGCTTAAGTTCTTGACAGAGTTTATTCCAAACCCTAACCCCACAGACTGAAATGCACATCCTCTTCATGGTTGTTCGAACACCCTCTATCCTGAAGTTGCACCTTCCCCTAATCATAATCATAACCCCCTTTCCTATCCGTAAAAAGTTTCTGTATATTATATGGTAGTTGTTTGTTCCTGGCTTTAAACATTAACTGAGCTGTTTGAAATTCTACCAGATCTGAAAATTTTAGTAGGCAGGAATTTCTAAATAACTCATTTGTATGATCCTGAAAACCTGCCTTGTGTATTATCTGGATGGCTCTTTTCTGGAGTGTGCACAACGGTCGGAGTGAGGATTTGTAGGTGTTACCCCAGGCTTCCACGCAGTAATTTAAATAAGGCAGAATTAATGAAAAGTATAATATATGTAATGCATTTATATTCAAGAACTGTTTGGCTTTACCAAGAATGGAGATACTTCTGGATAATTTAGACTGAACATGATGAATGTGTGGCTTCCAGCTGATCTTGTGGTCGATCATCACCCCCAGAAACTTAATTTCAGTAACTCTATCAATATTTATACCATCTATCACCATTTTTACATCGCTGTTCCCCTTATGCTTCCCAAACAACATAAATTTAGTTTTATCCAAATTCAAAGTTTATTTAAGTCACACCATTTCTTTACTTTGATCAGTTCTGAGGTGATGTCCTCCATAAGCTGTTGCAGGGTTTCCCCAATACCCAAAATATTTGTATCGTCAGCAAACAGAACATATTGCAGTATTTTTGATACCTTACATATATCATTCATGTATAAGATGAATAGTTTAGGACCCAGCACTGACCCCTGGGGGACACCACAAACAATGTCCAAGCATGATGACTGAAAATCCCTTATTTTCACAAATTGTTGCCTGTTACTTAAATAACTTTTCATCCATTGTAAAACAACACCCATGATCCCATAACGCTCCAGTTTCTTAAATAATATTTCATGATTTATTGTGTCAAATGCTTTTTTAAGATCGATAAAGACTCCAACTGTAAATTTCTTTTGGTCTATGGAACTGGTGATTTCTTCTATTAATTCCAAAATTGCCAATGAAGTAGATCTTTGTGATCTGAATCCATATTGACTTTCAACAAGTAATTTGTGTTTGTCAATAAATTTGTCTAATCTGTTAACAAACAGTTTTTCTAAGATTTTAGAAAACTATGGTGGTAGGGAAACAGGCCTATAATTGGTGAAATGGTGTCTGTCCCAAGTTTTGTATAATGGGATGACTTTTGCGGTTTTCATGCTATTTGGAAATTTACCAGTTTGAAAAGAAAGATTACAAATATGTGTCAATGGTCGTACAATTGCTTCAATAACCTTTTTGACTATTGTCATATCAGTACCATCACAGTCTGTTGACATCTTGTTTTTACATTTAAGTACAATATCTATTATTTATTTTTGCTCCACTGCCGTGAGAAACATTGAATTTGAATTTCTACATATTAGTTTCTCATTCCAATCATCTGCTGATCCATGATCAAGGATTTTTCCTGCCAGTTTAGGTCCAACACTTACAAAGTACCTATTAAAGTTATTAACTACATCGTTCATATCATTTATGATTTCATCATTATCAATAAAATACTGTGGATAATTATTTTTTCTATAGTGTTTCCTAATTACATTGTTTAATATATTCCAAATACTTTTAATGTTACTTTTATTCCTATCTAATAATTTGCTATAGTATTCCTGTTTTGAGATCCGTAATATGGTTATCAATTTATTTTTATATTTTTTATATTTATTCTCAGCTTGTAAAACTCACTGTTTTATTAATACATGCGAGTGAGCACTTTCTCCTACACCTTTCCATTGTATGCTTTCATATGTGAAAGTATAAAGGTGAGAATACTCTGTGACCTAAATACTCTGTCACATATAAAAGTAGACTGTGCATGTTCCAATCCTGCATCAGCATTGTCGTACATCATGCTGCTAATTTCAATGTCAATCTTCTCTCCGTCCGGTAAGACATTCACCTCTTACATCAATAAGGACGATTCTGTTGGGTTGAAATGTTTTAATAGGATTATTTGTTAGACTCATTTCTCTATGTATCCACTTTTTGTTTTACAAACCCGATTCCAAAAAAGTTGGGACACTGTACAAATTGTGAAAATGAATGGAATAATTTACAAATCTCATAAAATTATATTTTATTCACAATAGAATATAGATAACATATCAAATGTTGAGAGTGGGACATTTTGAAATGTCATGCCAAATATTGGCTCATTTTGGATTTCATGAGAGCTACACATTCCAAAAAAGCCATAAAAGTTAAATGTACATATAAGGAACAGCTGGAGGACCAATTTGCAACTTATTAGGTCAATTGGCAACATGATTGGGTATAAAAAGAGCCTCTCAGAGTGGCAGTGTCTTTTAGAAGTCAAGATGGGCAGAGGATCACCAATTCCCCCAGTGCTGCGGCGAAAAATAGTGGAGCAATATCAAAAAGGAGTTTCTCAGAGAAAATTTGCAAAGAGTTTGAAGTTATCATCATCTACAGTACAGTGCATAGCGGGTTGCGGGGGATTGCGGGGCGGGTTGGGGCAGGTCACTAAAAACAAAATAAAAAAAAATCCTTTTATGTTGCATGGAATTTAGTGGTGGAAATTTGGATTCTTTTAAGAGATTCGTTGATTTTCTGTTCGTTCACCAAAATGATTCGTTCACTGATTCGTTCAGGGACCATTTCTTCATATTACACAAATACGCCAGCAGTTGGTGAAAAAGAGTGTCTTATGTGTTATGTCTTAAGTCAACGAACGTATTTACTTGTGACAAAACTGATTTGGCTTTACTAAGGTGTGTGCTTGATCGCATTAAATAAATAGTCTAAATAAATTGTTCAGATTAACAAAGCACAAGGTTTAATCGGGTTATGTGCACCTATAACTGCGCTTAACTGCTGATTGCTAAACGAGATTTACATGCTTGGACGACTGACCCTGCATACTCTCATTCATTTCATTCACGAACGAGATTTATCAGTTCATTCAACTCGTTCACGAACGAGAAGATCGTATTCATAAACGAGTATATCGTATTCGCTCACGCGCTGCTGTGGGAGGAACTTCAGTGAATGAGAAATATGAGTCTTTTACTGTCTATGGTCAGTGGATTACGTGAACGAGAACGATTTGTTCACCTAAAAGATTTGTTCACGAACGAACCATCATAGTGCAATTACCTATAGCCTATATTAAATATCTGATATATATATTTTCAGATTTTATTAGGTTCTTTGATAAGGTTACAATACAAAGGTCTAAGTAGCAACGTAACTTCCGTGATGTCCCCGATGCGCACGACGGGTTGGGGTGGGTCAAGAAATGTTATTTTATTTGCGGGGCAGGCTGGGGCGGGTCAAATAATTTCAGAAAAGCGGGACCTTTGGGTTGGAAAAAACCCCGACCCGTGCATCACTAGTGCATAAGGGTCAAGGCCGGAAAACCATACTGGATGCCCGTGATCTTCGGGCCCTTAGACCGCACTGCATCATGTACAGGAATGCTACTGTGATGGAAATCACAACATGGGCTCAAGGATACTTCCAGAAAACATTGTCGGTGAACACAATCCACCATGCCATTTGCCGTTTCCGGCTAAAAAGAAGCCATATCTAAACATGATCCAGGAGCACAGGTGTTTTCTCTGGGTCAAGGCTCATTTAAAATAGACTGTGGCAAAGTAGAAAACTGTTTTGTGGTCAGATGAATCAAAATTTGAAGTAAAATTTGAAGGAAAATTTGAAGGAAAATTTGAAGGAAAACTGGGACACCATGTCATCCGGACTAAAGAGGACATGGACAACCCAAGTTGTTATCAGCGCTCAATTCAGACGCCTGCATCTCTTGCATCATCACCAAAATTACCCGCAACAATTGTACCAGGAATTTTTTTCCCCAGGAACTATTTTCCCCCCAGAGCTGTTGCTTTTGTGTTTCCACCGCGGTCTAAAGTACCGGGAAGATTAGGCAAATAGACTGGTGACGTACAGTAGGTCTGCGTCCATTTCTCAATACAAAGTATGCATATTTTGGACTTGCATCCTCAGTAGTTAGGACTTTGCGCATTCAACTCGGGAGTGTGATGTCGGCGACGATGCAAATCCTGTAATTCTGCAAACAGCAGCGTACTTGATAACATCCGTCAGCTCGCCTTGGCTACTGCAATTTTCCTCACTGTATATTTACAATAAAACGAAATAAGATATCAAATACCACTGCCTCCTTTCATTTTTCATTTAAACATAATAATAGCTGCACAAACGTACTTAGTTCAGGGAAATGTGTATATTTACAGCCGTTACAATGAAAAATATTAAATAAATTGCTTCTTTTTATTTTCATTTTAACATATAGATAAACTGAATACAGACAAAAGATTACCTGTTAGATTTACCCCGCGGCTGAATTATATTTTATGTTTAACCACTAAAGAGACATCAGAGCCAGCGGCACAAACCAGAAGTTCTAGCCGAGGTGAGGCTGCTTCTCGTGGAGCTCACCGTCTCCGAAATCGGTGAAACACATTTTTAAATGTGTTAACGCTGTCTTTAAACAAACCGCAGAATTGAGTTTTAAACAACTACATTCTCGCCTGAAATACTTTTAAAATTACATTTCATGACACAATAACAGATATATTTGGAAAATGATCCGAATAAATGGTGGTTGAAATCACAATGCTGCGTAAACTCAACCAATCAGCATGTTTGGTTGTCCCGCCCCCCAAAGTACCGGAACTTTGAAAAAGTACTACCTCACGAGCAGGGACTTTCTGAGGGGCATTTTTTTTTACCCGGAACTTTATTTAGTTCCTGGTTCCTGCGGTGGAAACACACCGATTACCAGCCCAAAGTCCCCAGTTCCTGGGTAAAGTTCCTGCAGTGGAAATGCGGCTGATGGTAAGGGGTTGCATGAGTGCATGTGGCATGGGCAGCTGGAAAGGCACCATTAATGCTGAAAGGTATATCCAAGTTCTAGAACAACATATGCTCCCATCCAGACTTTGTCTCTTTCAGGGATGACCTTGCATTTTCCAACATGACAATGCCAGACCACATACTGCATCAATAACAACATCATGGCTGCGTAGAAGAAGGATCCGGGTACTGAAATGGCCAGCCTGCAGTCCAGATCTTTCACCCATAGAAAACATTTGTCGTATCATAAAAAGGAAGATGCGACAAAAAAAGACCTAAGACAGTTGAGCAACTAGAAGCCTGTATTAGACAAGAATGGGACAACATTCCTATTCTTAAACTTGATCAACTTGTCTCCTTAATCCCCAGATGTTTGCAGACTGTTATAAAAAGAAGAGGGGATGCCACTCAGTGGTAAACATGGTCTTGTACCAACTTTTTTTAGATGTGTTGATGCCATTAAATTTAAAATCAACTTATTTTTTCCCTTAAAATTATAAATTGTCTGAGTTCACAATTTTTATATGTCATCTATGTTGTATTCTGAATAAAATATTGAAATTTGAAACTTCCACATCACAGGATGGTTCAAAAGTGGTATTATTACAGCCTAAACCTCATTCCAGACCATACATGGTGTCTCTCCAGTATAGAAGACAACATACATGTGGAGGGATCTGATTAGAGATGATTATGTGCTGACTTTAGGTCACTGTTTGGAGTGAGTATGTGCATGCATATATGCTTACACTATTACATGTTCCAAAATATATGAATATATTTTTTCAGCAATGCCAAAGAACAACCATTTTGGGTTTTCCAAATTAAGAATCTTTAAGTAATCAGGTGTAAAATAACAATATTTAGTGTGAAGAACATTTAAATAATCTGAATAACTTTTTTTCACTATAAAGAACCTTTTTTGCAATGGAAATATTTTTTGAATGTTAAAGGTTCTTCCTACAAATAAAAAAGTTTTTAGTCTTTGTAACAATGTACTGTCATAATCCTCTACAGTGATCACCACTAAAATAACTTTGATATTAAATGTTTTCACAGTCAGACCTCCAATTACTTAGAAGTTGTTCTAGGAGCTCATGATATTAGTCAGAACGAGGACAGCCAGCAGATTATTCAAGTAGACAAGCATATCAGACACCCTAAGTATGAGAACGATAACAGGACCTATGATATCATGTTACTAAAGGTATTATTGGTGCTCAAATTGGGTGGATCTTGTTTGTTTGTTTTTAGAAAACTCATAGAGGTTTTCACTCACTAATATGTTACAGCTGAAGACCAAAGCTATGCGTAATGAGTTTGTGGATGTTTTTGAGCTACCTAAGAACAATGAGAATATTCCTGCTCATGTGGAATGCTCCATTGCTGGCTGGGGGATGAAAAAACCCGGAGGAAGAGCATCAGATGTTCTGCGGGAAGTCTGCCTCAAACTGCGGTTCAGCTTTGAGTGTAAAAACAAATGGAAACAACATTTCAACTCTGAGAAAATTATCTGTAGTGTCTTGGATGGGGAAAAGGCGTTCTGTCAGGTATTGCAACATCACTTTTGATAAATATATATAAAAAATTTTACATCATCTAATATTTCACATAGAGACAGACTACATTTTAAGTCTTTTGTTTGTTTCTTTAGGGTGATTCTGGCTGTCCTCTTCTTTGTGACTCTGAACTTAAAGGAATGGCTGCGTACACATATCCTAATGACATACAAGAAATACCCTGAAGTCTATATAAAAATATCTGCCTTCCTTTTGTGGATTAAAAAAAACTCATGCAGGTAAATGATCTATCATGTATAATTGTGGAGCCTTAAAAGTTATTTTACACATTTTTGGCTACTCCCTGCTGCCATTTCCATGGAAAGTCATACAAATGGTTAAGAATAATTTCTTTAACATTTTGTCTGTATTGCTTCCAATGCTGTGTTCAGGAAGAAAAACTGGGGCCAATAAGGCCCTCTATGATATAGCCTACTTATTGGACTAACCTTCTTAAATTGCATATGAATAAACAAAAAGACAAAGTGCAAAACAAACAAACAAACAAACAAAAAGAATCAGATTTATCAAGCAAAATCTTGTACAATCCTAAAATAAAAATAAAATCAGCTTTAGAACTTTGGTTCACAGGAAGCTATTGAACATTATTAATTCTTATGTTAAAAGGTATTATCATACTATTACACATAAAATGTTATGAAATGGCAAAAATACTACCAGGTGACTGCAAAAATGAAGATGTCCATCTCTCTCTCTGGGGCCCCCACACACACATGGTTACACTTTTATGTTTGCCCCAAGCAATGTCCAGTCATTGGCTGCAAATACAATACTGTGTACGTTGATCAGTCTGTATTTGATCTGTACAGGACACCAAAACTTCAACCCAACTATTATTATTATTTTTTTGGATAAACATTAGATTTTGAATTAAGGTATATTTTAAAGTACTATTTTATTTATTTTCTGATAACCTGATAGCTGAGAATAGTATTTCATTACTCTTTGTTCCTTTGACGTAGCTATTTGTTGGATAATGGCAACTTGTTATTTTACACATATGTGTGGTTTGAGGTAAGATTGGGAGGAGTTACACCTAGTGAGGGTAGAAAGTGGGTTTAAGTAGTATTTTTGAAGTATATTCAGTTACTGCTTAAACGCAGGCTGTTGCACCATGGTTCTGTATTCTTTTCTTCTTCTCCTTGGTATCTCTTTGGCTGGTAAGATATCACTCATTCATTTCTTTACCTGAATTTATATTGTGACACTGTGTGATAATTGTAGCAAAATGCAATGTGAATATCGAAATGCATTCTGAGCCAAATGTGCAGCAAAATGGTGATTTAAATGTCTTTTATTTTTCTTAAATGCATTGACACTTACACTTAAGAGGTTTGAATTGCATTTTCATTAAAAACCCTGCAATCAGTGTAGACCAGTCAACTTGGATTTGAAAATGCATTCCAAGCCGATCACGCCGCCGACCTGTCAGTCATTATATCAAGGCTGGGCTCGGCAACAAGACGCACAATAGATCAATATCCCTCAATAACCTGCCTCAACATCTCTCACTGTTTTACACTCTGATTGATGCACATAAGCAAACAGACAGTGCAATTCTACACGTATTTACTTGCCACCTTAAACCATGGCCACATAGAACGTGACAGTTGTAACTTATAATGGATTCAATACTGTTGTTTGTCACAATGCCCACGTCCGGTCTAGACATGGTGTTGCCTTCCTCTCTGCAGATCCCTCAGTCTGTGTTATGAGAACTGTTACCAGTTCTGGTTGACCTGATTAATGCAGTCTAACAATACTTCAATGGATTTGAATAATAGAAATGTGCTAGTGTGTTATGTGAAAGTGAAGTTAAAGAGATGGGTCTTTAATTATGTCCCTTCTTCATTCAGTGCCTAATTAAATAATATGAGAATTACTCATCTTTTTTATTGCAGGTGGGATGGAGAGTGGTATTATTGGAGGAAAAGAGGCTAAACGTAGTTCCAGGCCATACATGGCATCTATTCAAAATAATACATATCACACATGTGGAGGGATGCTGATCAGAGAGGATTATGTTCTGACAGCGGCCCACTGTCTGAAGTGAGTATGCCTCTGGCTTCATTATTATTATGATTATTATTTAGTTATTTAAATACTTTACAACTAAAAAACATAACTACACACTTTTTATTTATTATTTCCACAGTCTCGATGTTAACTCAGATCTGGACAACATTGAGGTTGTTCTGGGAGCTCACAGCATCAACAAGGTGGAGAAGAACCAACAGAGAATCCCAGTGATGGAATACATCAAACATCCTTTGTATAAAAAGAACAACAAGCAGGACTTAAGCTATGATATCATGTTACTAAAGGTATTTTTAGCTTCACCTGCTATAATTCTATATTTTGCGCTTTGTCTGCTCTCTAGAAATTATTTAATGTTATTTGCAGCTGAAGAACAAAGCCAAGCTGAATAAATTTGTGAAAGTTATACATCTTCCTAAGAAAAATAGAAAAACACCAGCTAATGTTAAATGCTCCATTGCTGGTTGGGGGTTAAAATCCCCAAAAGGAAACGAGGCATCAGATGTGATGCTGGAAGTCAAGCTTAAACTGGAGGAGAACTCAAAATGTGAAGAAATGTGGCAGCATTACTTCAACCCTGAGATAATGATCTGCGGTGTTTCAGATGGAAAACATGCTTTTTGTAAGGTATTATATTATATTATATTATATTATATTATATTATATTATATTATATTATATTATATTATATTATATTATATTATATTATATTATATTATATTATATTATATTATATTATATTATATTATATTATATTTAGAACTGGCAAGTTAACGCATTATTGTCACGTTAACGCATTAATTGATAAACACTGACAATTAATTTATCATGCATTAAAGCAGTTTTTAATTATTATGAAAGTCCATAGCTCATTGGCTCTGAATACACATACAGGCAAACCATGGGTCACAGGAGGGGTAGAATATTGATCAGTACTGGCTTAGGATGGGTGTCATCACGCGTCTCAATCAATGAGAGCATTTTGGGTGGGCCTAAGACTGCAGCAGCACTCTCATGAAGTGTTTACGTAGGTACGTAGCCTATCATAAGTTGTCAGAGGGAGTATATGTGTATTCAGAGCCAGTGAGCAACCGACTTAATAATAAAAAATGGATTAATTCGGGATAAAAATAATGTGGGATAAGATTGTCGACGTTAATCAATCAATGCATTCATGCAATAATTTTTGGTTGCCCAGCCCTAATATATTATATTATATTATATTATATTATATTATATTATATTATATTATATTATATTATATTATATTATATTATATTATATTATATTATATTATATTATATTATATTATATTATATTATATTATATTATATTATATTATATTATATTATATTATTATATTATATTATATTATATTATTATATTATATTATATTATATTATATATTATAACTGTATTTCTTTCCTTCTTATTCACTAGGGGGATTCAGGAAGTCCTCTTATCTGCAAAACTATACCACAAGGACTTGCTTCATATACCTTTGGTAACTGTACAAATACAGCATATCCTCAAGTTTATACAAAAATCTCATATTTTCTCCCTTGGATTAAAAAGATCATTGGCTAAATTACAATCAATAAATAAATTAAATGAATAAATAAATTTGATCAATCAATAAATACATTTGGATCTTATATTAAAGGTGATTTTGTTTTCACTTTCAGACTTTTTTTAATCTGCGTCAGCTAATTGCTTGTTCCTGCTGCAGTAGTCAAAATATCAATTTAGACAGTTTGAGATTATTAATTAACAGGTGATTACTCTTAAATTATGTAAAGTATTAATTAATTGAAACCCATAGAAATACAATTCACTGCAGTATTTGTTAAAACATTAGAGGGCCGAATGTAGATCACAAATGAAACATTAATTCATAAATAAATATTATTTATAATATTTTGTTATTTAGGGTCCATATATGTGCCATCATAGCTGCAAGGGCCAGCCAGATAGGAGATTCAGTTCAACAGTGTAAACACGTAGCTTGATTACAGTTTTACATACTTCACACTTTCACACTTTTTGCTTTTAAATTGGTTTTTAAACTTGTTTTAAATAATGATTTGATACTTATCAAATTAGTCTATTCCTGCAAAAACTTCTTGTTACTCATGTAATTTAATAGTGACCTTGTGAAATGAAGCCTGGGGTTGACAATTTAATAACATAAAATAAAATAAAAATCACTGTTTGTTATAAAGAATCTTACAAAATATGTTTCGGATTTGAGAAAATTACATGAGCTACATTATTGTCCTTTGTAAAACAGATGAAACATTTCCAGCTAATGTGACTGTTGCTCACTAAATAACAAGGAGAAAGTGCATCAAGGTTGCTGCAGGAAATCGCTCTCTATTTGCTGCTCCTCTCAGAATGTAGAATCATGTAGCAGTAAAACTTCAGTTCAGAAATATACATCTGGTTACAGAATTATTGGCACCACTGGACTTCGGAAAAGTGGAAACATGTTCTGTGAAGTGAGACATCATGCTTCTCTCTTGGGCAGTCAGTTACCTGGAGTTATGCCATATATATATATATATATATATATATATATATACACTGTAAAAAGAATACTGTGAAATTTGCAGTAACTTGCTGGGAGCAATTAGCAAGTAAGTTGCTGTAGTTCATTTCACAGTATGCATACTGTAAACTTAATTGCAGTAACTTTAAAAATACTGTAAACTGAAAAAAATACTATTACTGTTTTTACAGTAATAATCACAGTACTGTGTTTCATCATCTCACATATTTTACTACTGTAATAAGGTTTACTGCATTAATTTTGTGTACTGTAAAATGAAGACAGTTTTTGCCACAAAAATGCCATTTATTGACAACTTTTCACACTTTTAATTTCCAAATTCATAAAATAAAAATTTTTTGGGTACCCAAATGCTGGTCAAAGAAGAGCACGTCCTTTCCCCTAAACTGACGCAGCAGTGGTTTTAAAGGAGGACGCTGCACTGGATGATGCAGAAGATGTCACATACTGTGGACGTAATCACACTGTTGTTGCATCAAAATGTGAAGTAAACAGGCAGGAGACAACAGAAACATTTGTTTTCTAAAAATAGTTGACATAAAATCTCAAAAGAAAAAGAATTTACTCTTAGTAAAAAAAAAAAAAAAAACTACAACTGATAACTGATAACATGAAATTATGAAGTTCACTTGCCTTAAACTATCTTTCTCTCTTCCAAAGAAGCTGTGAAAATCACCTCCTCCTCACACAAGCAGACTTCTGTGTCCTTAACTCCAAAGTTAGTTTGAGTTCTGCAAAGAGGGACATCAATGGTTTCAATAAAATATGAACATATAATCACACTGTTATTGCATCAAAATGTGAAGTAAACAGGGAGGACACAAAAGAAACATTAATTTTCTTAAAAAAAAATAACTCACATCAGTCTCAAAAGAATGTTATCTTGTCTCTGGATTTCAACATCTACAAAAACAAACATTATTTTAGTCTTAGTAAAAAATTAAATATAAATTTATAAATATAAATATAAAAAAGTAAAGATAAATTGATAGAATTCTGAAGTTTACTCGCCTTAAACCCGTCTGTCCCTCTCTTCTGAAGAACACCTCCTCCTCCTCACACAGTCTGTGACTCCTCACACAAACAGCTTCTGTGTCTTAAAGGGTTAGTTCACCGAAAAATGAAAATTATGTCATTAATAACTCACTCTCATGTCGTTCGAGAAGAAACAGCCGAGCAACAGAGAAGGACAGCAGCTTGTAAGTGTTTTGTCTTGTTTTCTCATTAGACTACTGTGTGATCGTCATTGCTAGGAACATTTTTGGTTTAAATTGTGTGTCTTACCCTGGTAAATACGTGCTGAAAGTGGCGCTTGGTTTTTTATCGCGGGACTGCCCAGTTTCGATCTGCTAAATAGTGAGGCGTGGCCAGCTGACTTCAATCACAGGTAATCAGGCAAATACAAAAGCGGTAGGTTTCACCACGGCACGGTCGCGGCAGCCCTCGTGTGAATCCTCCTTGTGTGAAGACCAACGAGGGTAAAGACCATCGACTCTACCTGCGCGACTCCACCGAGCAAGGACACCGACAGGGCACTTGAGTAATGCTTTTCTTCTCTTTCTTTACTTTTTGTATAACTTGTTCTCAAATACTTATTTCTTACACTTGTAGTCACTATGTGCTTTCAGATCTCTACTATCACTACTAACACTCTAAGAGCACGTTGAGTACATCGCAGGAAGGCCTGTATGACAAACCTACGGCCTGTCCCTCTGACCTTTGTTAACTGCAGACTGGCAGTTCCAGAGACCAACTGGAATAGAGAGCGTAGTACGCTCTACGCTATGCCAGTCTGCAGTTAACAAAGCAGACTTCCTTTCTTCTATTGCTACTCATTCCGGTCTCAACCTCATGGCACTGACTGAGATTTTGATCAAACCTGAAGACACTGCCACCCCCACAGCCCTCTCCACTATTTTAACTTGTTCCCACACTCCTCCTACCACTGGGAGGGGTGGAGGTACTGGTCTCCTTATATCAAAAGAATGGAAATTTGATCTTCAGCCATCACCTACAGGTAATGGTTCATTTGAATCACATGCCATTTCTGTAACCCACCCTGTTAAAATCCACTTTGTGGTCATTTATCGTCCCCCAGGTCAATTGGGAAACTTCTTGGAGGAGTTGGATGTGCTGCTATCAAACTTTCCTGAAGATGGTACTCCTCTGGTACTGCTTGGTGACTTCAACATCCACCTAGATAAACCCCAGGCTGCTGACTTCAAAACTTTGCTCACCTCATTTGATCTCAAGCGAGTGTCTACAACAGCGACTCAAAAATCAGGCAACCAACTGGACCTCATCTACACTCGCTGTTGCTCTATGGACAACTCTTCAGTTGCTCCACTGCACACTTCAGACCACTTCCTCATTACTGCTAACCTAGCACTTACTCCTGAGGCGGCTCACACTCCAACGCAGGTCACCTTTCCACGGAACCTACACTCACACTCTCCATCTTCTGTGGTTTCATCTTCACTTCCTGCACTCTCTCAGTTTTCAGCTCTGGAAACGAACAGCGCTACGGACACTCTTTGCTCCACTTTAACATCTTGCTTGGACAACTTTTGCCCACTGTTGTCCAGACCAGCACGCACCACCCCATCTGCCCCCTGTCTGTTCGAGGTTCTCCGTGAACATCGCTCTAAACTCAGGGCTGCAGAGAGGAAATGGCAGGAATCAAGAAACTCTACCGACCTCAGTGTGTATCAGTCTCTCCTCTCTTCCTTCTCTGCAAATGTCTTCACGGCTAAAACATCCTACTACCACAACAAAATGAACAGCTGTTGTGACGCTCGGACACTCTTCAAGACTTTCTCTTCTCTCCTTAATCCGCCGCCACCACCTCCTCCATCGACTCTTACAGCGGACGACTTTGCAGTTTTCTTCACAAATAAAACAAGAACCATCATTGACCAATTCTCCACACCGCAGACTGAGGACAACTTCACAATGACCGATGCACACTCTTTCTCCTCCTTCTCCCCACTCTCAGAGATGGATGTTTCCAAACTTCTCCTGTCCAATCATCCTACTACTTGTCCACTTGATCCGATTCCCACTCACCTCCTTCAAGCGATCTCTTCTTCAGTCATACCTTCGCTTACTCATGTTATCAACTCCTCTCAAACAAGAAAAAAATATTTTATTAAATATTTTAATATTGATAAATAAGGTAACACCAATGACAAATAATGGTACATGTGGTCTTGAAATAAATTAATTGCACAAAAAAGTTATGTTTCTGTAGAATGACCCATTAACAAATGCTATATTAATATAATATAATGCTATATTATATTAATCAATAGCTGCTCGCATAAAATTCAAGGCATTGATGTTTGCCTACAAAACTACTACTGGCTCTGCACCCATTTACCTAAATTTATTGCTTTAGACTTATGTGCCCTCTAGAAGATTGCGTTCTGCAAGTGAACGTCGCTTGATTGTGCCATCCCAAAGAAGCACAAAGTCACTTTTATGGACTTTTAAATTGAATGTTCCCTCCTGGTGGAATGACCTCTCCATCTCAATCCGAGCAGCTGAGTCCTTAGCCATCTTCAAGAATCGCCTTAAAACACATCTGTTCCATCTTTATTTGACCCTCTAACTTTAGCACTCACTATTCTAAGTATATTCTTAAAAAAAAAATATATATATATATATATATATGAATACCTTTCTAATCATTTTGTATTCTATTTTCCTTTCATTTATTATGCATATATATATAGACCTCTAACACTAGCTTCTTATTCTTTTTCTATTCTATCTGTTTTCTTTATTCTGTGTTAAGACTTTTTATAGCACTTATACTGTATATCATTGCTCTTTTGTTGTTTTTGATTGCTTCCACTGTCCTCATTTTTAAGTAGCTTTGGATAAAAGCGTTTGCTAAATGAATAAATGTAAATGTAAATGCCAGGAAGTACCCTGCACCTTTCTGGTGTGCACTTTCATATGTGACAAAATAGTATCTGACCTATATACTGGCCTACTCTGTCACATATCAAACCAGATCTCACTGAAGTTTAAATCCTGTTCATGTTCCACTTCTGATCACATCAGGGTTAGAGAGTGTTTTTGTAGTTGGAGGTTAAAGAGGTTAAGCATCATTCCAGACCATACATGGCATCTGAGACAACATAAGTGGATGATTACATACTGACTTTGGCTCACTGTTTGAAGTATGTGCATGAATCTCACTAAAACAATTGTGATTATAGAGACAAACAAATAAAGTGAAACATTTTTTTTTTTCGTTTATCAAGCATATCCTATTTAAATTCAAAGCCAAAAATGAAAGCAGTTATAGAACTTTGGTCCTCCAGAACATTGTTCCTTTTTGATGTTGAAAGTTATAGATTAGCAAACATATGCACCATTACATATATTAATATTTGGACGTATTATATATATTTGGGACCCCTGTTGGCCTAGGTTTTTTTTTTTTCATCAAAAAACGTTTTGATGTAACACATTGTTTGTTTGTTTTTTGGTCCCCACATCATTGACTGCATATAAAATAGTATGTTGATCAGTTATTGTGTAATATCTACAAGACACCAAATCTTCAACCCTACAAATATTTTTAATAAGCATGAGATTTGGAATTAAGGTACTTCTTTATTTAATTTCTTCTCTGATAGCAACACTGAGTACATAATTGAGTACAGAATTAAACTTAATGCTTCTTTACTTGTTTGTGTGACACCTCATTGTGAATCAGTCTACTGCTGCCCCCATGGTTTTAGCAGTTATTTTATACACACATTTATGGTTTTTGGTAAGAGTGGGAGGAGATACCACTTGTGAGTGCAGAGAGTGGGTCTGAGTAATAATAATAACATGCACACATAATGCTTAAACTCAGAGTGTACTTCTCACTCAACAACTGCACCATGTCTCCTTACATGTTTCTTCTCCTCATTGGTCTCCCTTTGGCTGGTAAGATGTTAATCATTTTGTTCTTTCTGAATTTGCATTGTTTTTTCCCCCAAACATTATTTGAAAGCTAGAATATGATTTAAATAAAAATGTGTAGTATTGGACATTTTTTAAATATAGTCACAAGTGGAAATAATTGGGGTCCAAGCATCAACGGTTCATGGGGATGATTAGGCATTGCAATTGAAATGTATCTTTTATAATGTTATTTGGTTTTTACACATGAATTTAAAATTTTAACTGATAGGTAGGGTTTGGTTTTGACTTTCAAAAGAAATCACCCCCTCTTACTGTCAGACTGAAAGAGAGAGAGAGAGAAAAAACACTGTAAACATTTTTAGTATCATGAGATATGTGCAGGGCCGTCGCTAGTGGGGTGAAAGGTGGTGACGATTATAGGGGCCCACGGGTGAGTGGGGGCCCGCGGCGATCTCAACCGTCTGGCTGAGGCTAGACTAAAAAGACGATCAGGACAGTTGACAGGCCACTGTTGCGTGTCGTCATGAAATATTATCATTTTCATATGTTTTTAAGCCTGGCCACTTTTCAGTTTAAACATTCAAAAGAGTTTAAATCATTCAAACACAAGACGCGGAAAAGCTGAACTGGTTACTCGCGCGCTGTGTTCGGTCGGTGCGCACGCATCTCACAGTCTCAGAGCCGCGTCTCACAGACAGCGACACTGAACCGAGCTCTCGTTTGCGAAGTTCTCCTCGAACTTTCTCCTGCACCTGAACGAACAAATACAACTCACAGTTTAAACAAACGGAAAAGGATGTGAAAAAGCCCAATTCAGCACCGCGGTGTTCTGGCGTTTAGGGCTCAAGCAGAGAAAGGCGTCTCAAAACACTTGAACACAGAATTTGCCTCTTTTTGCTCTGTGAGTAAAATAATAAATAAATAGCAAAATAAAGCGAACTGTGACATATTATACCAAAAAAAAACTTCATACAGTGGACAACTAGTGAAATTGATAGAAAAAAAATGGGACCAAAAATTATTCAGACACTTTGACCTCATGTTTTGCTTATGTGTTATTTTATTTTTATTTTTTAATTGCTAATGCAACCTTTTCACACCACAGACTGAACAGAATTAAGCATTGCTTGGTAATTGTTCAACAAAGTATTGATAGTTGTGTAAATATTGCCATACTAACAGTTGTCTGAGGTTTGGTTTGATTGTTATCCAATACATATCTTTCTATTAAAGTTATCTGACATTATCGAGATGAATTTGTTCTGACAGTTCAACTCTGAGTTCTTATCATATTTTATTAACATTTTATAAACTAGAGCAAATAAACTGTGATAATGTAAGAAATGTTGAACGTGTCTGAATACATTTTGGTTTGACTGCTAATTTAATTTTTACAGTGAAGACTATGCAGTGCTATTTTATATTTAATTATTTGTTTTCTGTACCTGTACACCTACAAACATGAAACAACTTAAAGATTGTGCAATTAGCACAAATAAATAAATAGAATGAACATATAAATTAAACAATTTCAAACAGGGCCCACCGGTACAACCTGCACCGGGGCCTCGCAAACCCCAGCTACGGCCCTGGATATGTGATCAGAAGATACAGTATGTGGCTCTTTTTAACATTTACACTTTGATGTGTAGGCCTATGTCTCAGGTCAGTTTCTAGTTAGACATAAAAAATAATCTGCAGCTAAAAAAAAATTACCACTACTCTCTTTTTATTTTATATATTTCTATGTGACCTTCTTTATTTGTGTTGAAACTATTGTTCAATGTTTTGTAGAACTGAAACTACTAACCAAGTAAACACACTATACAGTACATATATTTTCAGCTCAAAAGAATAAACAGCTTTCGTCTATTTGTGCATTGATAATATATAAAACTTTTTCAGTTGTACAGAAACAACCATGTTGATT
Organism: Carassius carassius; assembly: GCF_963082965.1. Classification (NCBI taxonomy): domain Eukaryota; kingdom Metazoa; phylum Chordata; class Actinopteri; order Cypriniformes; family Cyprinidae; genus Carassius; species Carassius carassius. Next base: position 19,912,000 of record NC_081773.1, on the reverse strand, counting down.
GGTACTTGCTTGCTATTTTAGCCAGCACAAATGCGCAACGAAAATAAAAAAAGCGCATTTGCGTACCGACATGGTTGACAGCTGTTAATACACAATTACAATTACAATTAGATCACAAACTGTACTATATTAATCACTTTTAAGAATGAGAATCAAGTTTTATTTTCAACCTGAAAGCATGAATCTAGGTTATGCCATGCCGTTTTCAACATGGTTTTCAAAGCACAATGCACTTTCATCAACTGACGCTCTTTAATCAGCAGCAGCGCTAAATCCGGAAACCCGCCAAAATAAAAGCCTGCTTTTTAAGTTTGAATATGATGAAAATGCTTTTATTTATTTATTTTTAGACTCTTTTATCCAAAGCAACTTAAAATTGTGGATTACATAAAGCGATTCTTTTTAAAGAGGCAAACTAAGTAGTAGTAAATGTTAGCATTTTATTTTTAAGTTTACTATAAAATAAATGTATCTGTATTTAATACTAGGACTGTGAGGACTAAACCAAATCTCCAGGTTCTCTTGCTGAAAAATGTGCACCACTGTATATATATATATATATATATATATATATATATATATATATATATATATATACATACATACATAGATACATACATACACACACACACACACACACACACACACACACACACACACACTATAATATAGCAATACTGTGGTGCAAAAATACTGCACAGAACAAATTTTCAAATTACTAAATAACATGGTAGACAAAGTAAATCCATTAAAATCTGGTGCTTCCAAACTGGTGCAGAATATTATGAAACTTGGTGTATGTCCTCAGAATGTCCCGTTGTGTCAATTTTCATTGTTTTAACATTGCGTTCACCAGATGTAGGTCAGCTCGTAAAAATGGGCATTGCCTGAACAATTAATTATATCTTTGCAATGCTTATAAAAATCGAAATTATTTTGAAAACTTTTTGCCAGCACCGTCCCCAACTGCTGTGCCTGTTTTGGTGAAGATCGAACAAGCAGCCTAGGAGGTCTTCGAAAATGTGGGCTTTTAAGAAAAAAAAAAGAAAGAAAAAAGTTACATTTTGTTGGGCCTGACTCGAGGATTCAGTGAAAACAACATACCTTGAAGGCAGAAAAAAAAAGGAAGAAAAATCTGTATAAACACAGGTTCCAGTGCCTGAATAAAATAAAAATAAATCTTCCTTTAATAATCTGGTAATGGTGTGAGTTTGGCTTTTGTCACAGGTGGCATGGACAGTAGTATTATTGGAGGGAAAGAGGCTATACCTTTTTCCAGGCCATACATGGCATCAATTCAGAGGGATAAATATCACACATGTGGAGGGATGCTGATCAGAGAGGATTATGTTCTGACAGCGGCCCACTGTTTGGAGTATGTCTCTGGATGCATTATTTACGATGCTTTTAAAAATGTATTTGTATGAGTAAATATGTTTTATAGTTATTTAAATACATAAAGACCAAAATACTTTCACTAAACAGTTTTTTTTTTCACGGTCGCAGAAAATCTAGTCGAGGCAATATTGAGGTTGTTCTGGGAGCTCACATAATCAACAAGGCGGAGAGGAGCCAGCAGAGGATCCCAGTGACGGAACAGATCCGACATCCTTCATATAAACAGAACGACGAGAATGATTACAGTAATGATATCATGTTACTAAAGGTATTTTCACCTTCACCTGCTGTAACTCTACATTATGCAGTTTATTTGCTCTCTTTAATTTATTTTCTGTAATTTGCAGCTGAAGAAGAAAGCCAAGCTGACTAGATTTGTGAATCTTATGCCCCTTCCTAAGAAAAATGAAAAAACACCAGCTAATGTTAAATGCTCCATTGCTGGTTGGGGGTTAAAATCCCCAAAAGGAAACAAGGCATCATATGTGATGCAGGAAGTCAAGCTTAAACTGGAGGAGAACTCAAAATGTGAAGAAATGTGGCAGCATTACTTCAACCCTAAGAATATGATATGCAGTGTTTCAGATGGAAAACATGCTTTTTGTCAGGTATTATATCATATTATATTATATATTTATATTTATATTATATTATATATTTATCTTTCCATTTTTTTTCAGGGGGATTCAGGAAGTCCTCTTATCTGCAAAAAAATACCACAAGGACTTGCTTCATATACCATTAAGGGTGATTGTACAAATACAACATATCCTCAAGTTTATGCTAAAATCTCCTACTTCCTCCCCTGGATTAATAAGACAATGGAAATGAATGAATGAATAAATAAATACATATACATTTTTTTATACATATATTAAATGTTATAGTTTTCTCTTTTAGACTTTTAACTCTTTTTTTTAAAGGTTTTTATTCCGCACTGCAACTGTTAAAATCTCAGTGCATGTATTTTAAGCCTGTTTAAGATGGCTTGATTGATGAATTGATTTCTTTGAAGTATTAATTCATTTTCGATTAAACCCCTAGAAATAACTGCCATATACATTGGACCATTAGAAGACCACATGTAGATAAAAAATTAAACCAGTAATTCAGTAATAATAATTTCTTAGAATATAATCTATTTATAAATATATAGGTTCCATATATGTGCCATATAGCTGCAAGGGCCAGTAAGATCAATCTTAATATGAAGTAAGGAAAAGTGTTGATTCAACAGCAAAAATATTTAGCCTGATTGCAGTTTTGCATACTTCGCACTCATTGATTAAAGTGCTTTTAAAAGGGCAGAAGAACAGAACAAATACATTGCAGAATTTCTTTTAAATAAAGGTTACTTTTTGCAGGGGTTTGTGTGTGCTTTTTTTTTTTTTTTTGATACTTATCTAATTAGCCCCCCCCCGAAGCTCTCTGATTGTATGCAAGCCCAAGGTTCACGAGTTCACGCTTATATATAATTATCTGAAGTATGATAATCCAATAAATCCATATATCGTGTGCTTTCCAAACTCGGGGAATGGCATGAACCTAGAGTACCCCACTCCCTGTAAAGTAGTAAAATGAACTCGAAGAGAGGAGATGGGGTGGAGGAGGGATGCTGATGAACTGTCAATGGATAGAAGTCAGCTGTATTTATGCTGTGGTGTTGATTAACTTGATTGTGCTCCACGGGTGTTGATTAGGCTAAGTATCTGACGTGCTCCTCCCGAACCTTAATAAAACATAATTAAAAGGTATGAAAATTATTTGAGCCAAATTTGAGAACATTCTTAAGTTGTCAGTATGTCTACTATTCAGTCTGTCTTATCTAAAGTAGTACCTTTTGTGGGAAAGTTGTGGCTTAATGGTTAGAGTTTGACTCCTAAGGTTGTGGGTTCGAGTCTTGGGCCGGCAATACCATGACTGAGGTGCCCTTGAGCAAGGCACTGAACCCCCATCTGGGTGTGTGTTCAGGGTGTGTGTGTTCACTTTGGATGGGTTAAATGCAGAGCATGAATTCTGAGTATGGGTCACCATACTTGGCTGTGTCACTTCATTGACAACTAATTACACTTGTAAATACTTAAAATACAGCTTTTCAGTTTTTGAGATACAAAAGTTCAAATCCTGTTTGGGCAATGACCGGGGCACTTTATCTGGCAGATCAGTATCAGAAACCATAAGAGTTGGTGCTGATATAAAGTAAAATAAATAAATCATGCTTTCTTATCTGCTAGTTTACTGAAAACAAATGAATAATACCATACAATACAACTGTAGAATTTGATTTGATATATATATATATATATTTATTTATTTATTTATATAAAGAAGTGGAAAAGAAGAGCCAAACTTATTATTCAAATAAATCTATACACAATTTTAATGGCTTGCTAATATAGCAAAGAATTCTGAATCATTTTTAATTAACAAAAATCAATAACAAAAAAAGTTAAATCTATGATAATATTAATTTCTTCCTTCCGATGACAGGCAGATCCTGAAAATCCTAAAGATTAAGCAAAAATTGTTTATTTAATAAAAACCCTGTCATATCTCCTGAAATTACACTACAAACAGGGGGAAACCATTTCCTTTACCTTTTACTGAAAAAAGGGGGATCCGTGTCACCCCATTAGTATGAACAGTAGACTTGAGAATGAAGAGTAGTAGTATTTCATTAAGTTCATATTTTTTACCATCACATATGAAAATACACACAAATCTCAGAATACAGATGATGATCATTTCACATACCGTAAATTGTTCAGTCATGGTGAGCCGGATGGTAATGTTAAAAGGCATAAAAAAAAAACCCAAAACTGATTGGATTTTGCAAAGAAACATGATGACAAAAGAATATTCATATGTCTGTCCAGGTTACAAACATGACTAAACCCACCAGTCCAAAGTATATTTGTACACTCAATCATTGTGCAGACTCTTGAAATTAAAGCGCCTCCTGTCTGTGAAACTCTGCATCTAGGGAGGGAAAAATTAGATTAAATAAAAAAAAATAATAATGCTTTCCTCTACATTAAAATTATAAATGAATTACATCTAGAGTTTGATTTAGAATCTTAGAAGTAATTCTCTAAAATTATTACAAAACAAACCGTGTACACAAATGCAGTCACATGCAAACAGAGAAAGTACACACTCTCACCTGGCTAGGGTCTCTTGTGAAGTATCTCTTCTCGATTACCTAAAGAGAGAAAATAATAATTTACACCACATGCTAATACACTGCACAGAGACACAGTACTCACAGCAGGGAAGAAAATCATTAGGATCAGAGTGGGAATAGACATTATAGTTTCACTGAAGTCTCTACCTTGTCAAAGAATCGGCTTAGCTTAACAGCATTTGAAGATCCAGCAGCAAGATATCGTGGATTTGTACAATCCTGAGAAGAAAAGCAGGCAAAAGCTCAGAATTCACAAGTGTGAAATTTCCAAAGGAAATTAATACAAGAAATTTACATTTTTTTCTTAATATCATATGAGTTTGGGTTAAGACATTATTACGGCACTAAAAAGCACACACCAAATTGATCTCTTCTGCATTAAAGTCTTCAGATAAAAAGGCAGTGCGGGTCAGCACATCATTCCTCTTGTTTTCTGGGATCTGATCAAATTTGGTGCCAATAAGCAGGAGGGGAACTGAGTTCTCTGCAAACTGTTCTCTGTCATAATCCCTGCAAGCGCAAAACATCCGAATTATTTCCTTGTAACATATCTATGAATTTATAGACAAAATAAAGTACGATGTTCTCTCACTGTTTCTGAACCAGAAGTTAACCTTGACTCACCCATTTGACACAATGATGCCAGTCGGAGATGAGTCTTTGCTCAAAGCCTCCAATGACCAGGGGTACAGATTTTGGGAGGATTTCTTATTGGTCAAATCATGAACTAAAATAATGCCTAAAAGGGAAAAAAGACAAATGATTTAACATTAAAGTAGAGTCATTAGAAATATTCCATGCTTTTTTGTTTGTACACATGTAAGAACAACTTTTAATAGTGTATCTGATACTTAACCATTTACAGAATTGTAAAACACAGCTCTGGTGCTTTTGACACTACTGGCACTGTCAACAGATCCCCCAACGTCCCAGAGTTCAATGTAGCATGTCTTCTCTTCTGGAGTGCCTTCTCTGTAGTCATGAACCTGTGCAAAGAATCAAGACAAGGTTTGCTATATATTCATAGGTTTATATTAGGGCTGCAACTAGTTGGCAGAATCGTTTTTTTTTTTATCAGTTGTATTAAAACCCCTATTTTCTTTATTTTAATTTTACTGACAAAAACACACTATTCCCAATTCTGTCCAATGACCTTAAAACAGATGTGCTAACAGAATGCTATGAAAACATACAGTGCTTAATTTCTTTCTTTTTCTTTCTGTTATTGTAATTTTGTGACAAATAACAAACTAAAACATCCAAATAGTATTTATTCACATAATAACAAAAATGGCCTCCTTTGCCTTTGATAACAGTTCACTTGCTTTGCTGGCATTGTTTATGTACTTTTTGACTAACTGGGTATCTGAATAAAAAAAAACACTATAAAAGCACTTGACAATTATTTTCCTCATTTCTTTCACATATAACAGCAATAATTATATTATAGCATTAAAAATAGCTTACTACTGTTACTAAAAAGCTTATACATATTGGAGGTTTAACCAATTCAGAAAGCTTAAAAAATATTTTGGTAATTACCAATACTGTTAGTTAAGAGCAGCAGTGGCACAAACCCTACAAAATAGGTTAAAAACCTTACATAAATTTGTTTTAATAAATTTGTTAATCACTGTTGGCTACATAGTGAATATAGTTTCAATCTCTAGATCAAAAAAATTAACAAATAAAGTTAATAAAGATGAATAAAATCACAGTAATGCTCTGCAGGGACAGTCTCCTCTTGCTGTCATTTCCTGTAAAAACCTCTTGATCTATTTGTTGTTGCGGCACTAGTTTATATGATAATGAATGACACAGTTTATATATATATATATATATATATATATATAAAATCGCTGCGAATTTACACTGTACCCTGACGTCCACTGAGCAGCCCACAGTCCATGACGGGTTCCCCAAAACTTGATTCTGGCACAGTAAATGTACAAGAGAGGACTTCCCTACTCCTGTAAACAGTCACAAAATAACACTGATCAGAACTGCAATACTGAGGCTCAAGAAGTGCTTATTTTTAAAAGAAAAAGTAAGTTACAATATCGAAAGTGTGGCTCCTCGTGGCAGATATTCTCAAATAATAACGAACATAATAATAATCCTAGAGAAATCCAAGCAAATGTGGCAGGCTAACACTTCTAACTAGAGTCGAATCTTAGACAACACGCTTACATTTTAAATGAACATTCACAATATCTTTTGTGAGGTTACAGAAAAGCAAGGTTGACAGATTATTTAGATAAAAAAATATTACCGGAATCTCCCAAAACCAACACTTTCACCCTGTCCAAAGATGCCATTTCTTTCCGGAAGTTGTTTTACGCTGTGCATCCTTCTTCTTCTTCTATTTTTCCTGGCGGTTGACAACTTGTTGTATTACCGCCACCTCTGGACTGGAGTATACCCACAACTTATATTATCTCTATACTTTTAAATTCTTTTTAAAAGCCTTGTATTCTTTAAAAAAGAAAACAAAATGTGACACATCTTATCAGAACTTCTATGTAAAATATTTCTATAATTAAATATAATTTCATTGGCTTCTACTTGCTCAATAAACCTTTCCCTCTCATTCTTATATTTCTGAAAATAAAACAATACATGCTCTACAGTTTCTGAGTTATTTCCAAGACAATACTCACAGATACCATCACCATGCTTTTTCATTAAAAATAATGTACTGTTAAGTCTGGTGTGCCCAATCCTCAACCTGGACAACACCACTTCTTCATGTCTAGTTCTACCTGACCCTGCATTCTTATTTAGGCCTACTTTAGACTGTAAGTTAAAAAGATGTCTCCCACTTGATTCATTTTCCCAACAGCGCTGCCATATTTCAAAAGTTCTTGTTTTAATAATACTTTTAACTTCTGCTTTACTGTGTTTTATGTCAACATCAATGATATCTTTATCTGCTGCTCTTTTGGCCCATACATCAGCCAGCTCATTCCCCTCCACCCCTATGTGTGCTGGAACGCATAAGAAGGAAAACATTTTACCCGCCTTTTGCAACCCACTCGCTAACTGCAATACTTCAAGCAGAATGTCTTTCCTGGACCCTGAATGGGAATTCTTGATACTTAAAATAGCAGAACTGGAATCAGAAGCTATGACAGATTGTCTATTCCCCCCATTACTTTCTACCCATAACAGGGCAAACCATATAGCTACAAGCTCTGCCGTATATACTGCCAAATCATCACTTAGCCTATTTCCTACAGCCAGGCTGTGCATCCTTGCATAAGAACAAAATAAAAGTTGCAGAATTACGTGAAGAATGTACCAAGCTGTGAAAATCAAAGCCAATAAAACGGAAAGTATGAATTGAAAATAAATAAATAAATAAATATAGTTATGTATTTAATGGTAGCCCTTGTGTGATATGTGGTTGAATTTTTATTATTAGCTTCGCTTGCTTGCGTTTAATATCAACATTACTTGGCTTACCAGTTCTTATAATATAATATAATATAATATAATATAATATAATATAATATAATATAATATAATATAATATAATATAATATAATATAATATAATATAATATAATATAATATAATATAATATAATATAATATAATATAATATAATATAATATAAGATGGGTTATTATGAAACCTTTTTCGATTTAACTTTTATAACACTTCCGTTTTAAAAAGAGGCGGGACTTGTGACAGAGCAGGAAGAGGCTTTTTTTTGATACACATCACAGAAAGCAGTGGAAAGAAACAAGGACCCATGGCTGTTAGAGGAATGAAATTATCGAGTGTTTGTTTTCTACTTTTATATCTGATATTGGCAGTACTGGCCGGGTGAGTGAATATCGTGTTGTTTTCAGGGTCTAGGTTTAGTGTATTAAAGCTCCGTGCTCTTGCTGGTACACACGTTTCACTGTGATTGGTCTACGCCACTCTCCGTGCATCATGCTGCTGATTACTCGCCATAATATACTTGATATATAAAAATATTTTTATATAATTTTTCCCAAAATAGGACAGTGTTTTTTTTTTTTTAGAGTAACGTTACCAAAATTGCTGTAACGACGCTGATAACTTGTCATTGTTGCCACAAGTTTATATAAATGTCACATTCCTTATTCATATTCATACTGCTGTACTCTTGCTGATTTCCCCAACAAGATGTATAGATGTTAAATAGTTGGACATCATGTCAATATTGCTCATTAGTTTGAATGAATGAACTGGTGTACGATTGCAAAGTTAATGTGTATTTTCAGGAGGGATTTCTACAAAATTCTGGGGGTTAGTAGATCAGCATCAGTTAAAGACATTAAGAAAGCCTACAGAAAGCTGGCACTGCAGCTTCATCCAGACAGAAACCAAGATGACCCAAATGCCCAAGACAAATTTGCAGACCTCGGAGCTGCTTACGAGGTATGATGTTTATGTTTTAACAAGTCCTTAGTTTTTTGTTTTGACCGTTACGTATTATGCTGAACAAAAATATTGTCTTTACGTTTCTGGATATTAAAGTGATTAGGATAATAAAGTATTAGGGAATGACATGACTTCGTTTTAATGCGAATATTTTTGCCTAACTTTAAAACAAGTATTTAGATGCTTCGTGTCACTAAAACACTTATTTACAGACGTATTATATGATTCTTAACAAAACAGAAATAGAAAGCCAGTGAATCTGACCAGCATGAGTGTTGTTGTTAGAAACGAACTGATGGAGCGATTGGATTGGTTGGAAGAAATGTGTGGCCGCCTCTGATTGGTTGAAACGTCTGCTTATTTATGACGTGGACCTGTAGTGTAGCTTCAAATAACAATGCACGGTGTATAAAATGGATTTCATATTACATAATAAACGATTCCCTGTTTAATGCCAAGTAGTCATTTTTACTTTATGATAAGTAAATAAAAAAAAAGACTGATAGCCTGAATGTACTGTGAGTCGCTTTGGATAAAAGTGTCTGTTAAATGCATAAATGTAATTTAAATTTTTTAAGTATTCAATGGTTCAATGGTTATCTCCATTATAACATTAACAAGTATACCATTCATATGAAAAGAAAATGTGTATATTGCATAACATAATAATTATTATAGTTATCTATATATGTGTGTGTGTGTGTGTGTGTGTGTATGTATATATATATATATGTATAATTTTTTTTTTTTTTTTTTTTTTTTTTTTTTCCGTAACTTCTTAGACTGCTTGTTTTTGTTTGTGTGTGTGTGTGTTTATTTTTTTTATTTTTTTTTAAAGGGGTGCAATTTAGATGCTTGGGGCGAGGGGGGAAAAAAACCTCCCCAGATATTTAAAATGAGGCAGAATGTCTATTTTTTTTTTTTTAATCTTTTATTTAACATTAAGTATATTTATAATATCTAATTGTGGCTTTAGGGATTTTAGTTACCTGCATGTTTTATGTTAAACAGAAATTGCCCCTAAAAACAACTTCAGGTGCAAATATTGCTCATTGTTCCATTCATAATATTTTCTAATTGTCTGTTTTGATCACAGGTGCTCTCAGATGAGGAGAAAAGGAAACAGTATGATACATATGGAGAGGAGGGTTTAAAAGAAGGCCATCACAGTTCACACGGTGATATATTCTCCAGGTAAATGAGCCTCAGCTTAATTAAGCATTTTCTTCAACTGTTAGCAACAGAAATGTTTGTCAGATTTCCTAGAAATGTTGTGAAACTTGCAAATGACTGATGCATAGTTGGTGTTCTCATTTCAGATGTGAGCCCTTTTGAAACAAAACTGTTGGTACTGTCACTGTGAAATTCATACCGTCTGTGTCTATTTTCAAATGTGTTTTTTTTTTGTGTTTTTTTTTTCAAGTTTCTTTGGCGACTTTGGATTTATGTTCGGTGGAAACAGGCAGCCGGCCGGCCGGGATATTCCAAGGGGTAATGATATAGTACTGGACCTTGAAGTAACCCTAGAAGAGGTGTATTCAGGGAATTTTGTAGAGGTGAGCTGCTTTTTTTTTTTTTTCTTCCTGATGTACTGTAGTATACACAGTCTTTGTGTACTTCTCTAGGCTTTGTCTGGCTGTGAACATGCAGAGTCACATGGAAATGGACACTCTCCTTTCCTTTTTCCTGTCCTTCTGTTTCCTCTCTTCTTCAACATGTAGGTGGTACGAAACAAACCTGTAGCAAAAGAAGCCCCAGGCAAAAGAAAATGCAACTGCCGACAGGAAATGAGAACCACACAGCTAGGACCAGGTCGCTTCCAGATGACACAGGAAGTAGTCTGTGATGAATGCCCTAATATCAAGTAAGTTTGCCCAGTAATCACTCCAACTTTGACTTAGTAGGAAATATTATGGTTTTCTGTTTAACCGCTGTATAATTGTTTTTTCCAGGCTTGTGAATGAAGAGAGAACACTAGAGGTGGAGATCGAGCAGGGTGTGAGAGATGAGATGGAATACCCTTTCATTGGGGAAGGTACAGAAATGAAATGATTTTATTATTATGTATACAGATAACTCCGTACAGTAACATTTGTTTTTATGAATTAGCTAGATGCAGCAACATATTATTTATAGAATTTACACGTGACATATCTGTTGTTTGACTGACTACAGGTGAACCTCACATTGATGGTGAGCCTGGAGATCTGCGTTTCCGCATTAAAGTTTTAAAGTAAGAGTCGTATGAAATTACAGCAATTAGAACAGTGAATTGAACTTTTCTCTTAATGTATAGTATGTTTAAAATAATTGATTTTAATGTGCCTCCATTTATTCTCTGTCTTGAAAGAGTGAGACTTCATGAACTGTTTCCCATTTGTCATGTGTACATCTCTTCTTCTCCAGGCACCCAGTGTTTGAGCGCAGAGGTGACGACCTCTATACAAACGTCACCATCTCTCTGGTAGAGGCTCTGGTCGGTTTTGAGATGGACATCACTCATTTAGATGGTCACAAGGCATGTTTTGTTTAATTTTTAGAATATATATTTATATTTAATTTCACATGTGCAACTAAGAGCCGTGACTTAATAATGAATCACTCATCTTGTGTTCTTATAGGTACACATTGAGAGAGATAAAATCACTAAGCCAGGAGCTCGTATTTGGAAGAAGGGTGAGGGATTACCAAATTTTGACAACAACAATATCCGTGGGTCGCTTATAGTCACCTTTGATGTCGATTTCCCGAAGGAGCAGCTTGATGACCAGCAGAAAGATGGTAAGAGAACATTTAGTGAATATGGACAGTGGACTATTTTAGCAGAGACGTGGTGACTACTGTGGAGTTTTTGTGCATTTGTGAGTTAATAAATCATTTATTTTTCCTCAGGTATAAGGCAACTTCTGAAACAGGCACCATCTCAGAAGGTTTATAACGGACTGCAGGGGTACTGACAAACCAGCCAAGTAAATCCGGACTGATTGACTTGTCCCTAACTGCCTTTCACACACATACACACTTACATGCACACTGAGGAACAAGCAATTGGGAGTATTTATTTTTTTCTGATGGTTCTCAGGAAGGGTTGACATCAATATGTTTTTATTATTATAATTTTCTTCTTTAATTTAAAATTTTAAAAGCATTGTTTTCTCATGGAAATAATTATTTGTTTTATTTGACTCATGTTTTTGTCCAAATTATTAGTTTTTCCTTATATGGTCCCTGGTTTCATGCTTGGAGTAAGTAGTTCAAGACCTTTTTTAACAGTTGAAGTGTTTGGACACTTACTTTCTGCTATGACCAGTCAATCACCATCCACTTACGGATCTCAGTATAATGTTTTGTCCCAGTCGACCTGAGATTGACTGTACCACAAAAACAGAAAGAGGACTGAAACTTCAAATCGGAGGACAATTTAAACACCTGCCTCAGCACTGTACATCTTCAAGACCTTTTTCTTCAGATGTTTTAAGAAAGAAACAGTTATATGAATGTAAGTTCAAGGAGCTTTCTCAACTTAGACTCAACTTAGAGTCTTTGGTCTGCTTGTTTTAAAGAACAGATTTATTGCAGTAAGTGGTGTTTTTGTACTCATCAAGCTGCAAGTGTGTGCGTGAGATTGAATTGTTCAGATTTTCTGTCTAGCTTCAGGTCTGTTTCCTCTGAGGCATTGAGGTTCAAACAGAAGACCTCTTCAACTGTTCAGTTTAACTTGTTCCTGTGAATTTTTTTATGTGACAGACTCACTTTTGACTCTTTGACAACCCCTCCTGATGCTCAGCCCACTGGGTCTCTTCCTAGTTAGTGTGTTTCCTGTGCTCATTTGTGGACTCTACCTGAAAAAATGACCAACTTCTTAGGATAACTTGTGCACAAGTGAAGGATCATTTGTCATTTTCAAATAAAAAATAAAAAGTTTCTAATTATGGTTAAAAATGGATTTGATATGAAAATAGAGTATTTGTTTATTTATTTTTTTAAGATTTCTGACACATGGCATCAAATTTCAACTTCCTTGCCTAACTGGATTTCTTTCAACTTTAATGGTTACAGTGAAAATCGAGTGAATATGAATTGGTTTCAGTTTCAGCAGTAACTGACTTGTCCGGTAGAGGGCAGCAAATGATAGATGATCTCCAGGATTAGTCTTCTTAGAGTTTCTTGAGACTAGTAGTTTGTATAAACTAATATTATGCAGTATATATTATGCAGAATATTTGTTTAAATTTAATGAATTTAAAATTTATACATTTATATAAGAGTTATTATATTGTTATTAAATTGCAAGCGAGGGCAGTAAATGATAGATGATTTTCAGTACTAAACCTCTTAAGAGTTTCTTGAGACTAGTAGTTTATGTATGTATGTATGTATATATGAACAATTACATATATTATGCAATATATATTATGTAGAATATATACTATTTAAATGAATTGCTTTCTATTTGAATATATTAAAAATGTAATTTATTCCTGTGATCAAAGCTGAATCTTCAGCATTGTTACTCCAGTCTTCAGTGTCACATGATCCTTCAGAAATCATTCTAATATGCCGATTTGATGCTCGAGAAACATTTCTTATTATTTTTTAGAATGATTTCTGAAGGATCACGTGAGACTGAAGACCGGAGTAATGATGCTAAAAAAAATCAGCTGTGAAATCAATTATTTTAAATAGTAAACATATTTCGCAATTTTACGTTTTTTTGCTGTACTTTGGATCAAATAAAAACAGGCTTGGTGAGCAGAAGAGACTTTTAGAGAAACATAAAACATTTCACTGTTAAAAAATTATATTATTAAATCATTAAATATTATTTGTATTTGCATAATGTATATGACGTTAATGATATATGTATATGTATATATATACTCCCACACACACAATCATATGATACATTACATGTATGTGTATTAATGATGTTATGACATTTATATGATGTATATTTTATGTCTAGTGTATGTATGTATGTATGTATATTATATATATATATATATATATATAAAATGACATTATTTATAAATGATAAAGTGTCATAACATGAAGGCAATCCCACATTTGTTTCTCAGAACTCCAACTGTATTTAGAACAGAGTTATTAATGCCCACATTATAGGCTGCATTAATTACAGCTCATTACAGATCAAAGGCTTTTTCTGTCTTTAATCATGCAGTGGAATCCCACCCAGCTTCATAAAAACTACTGTGCTTGTGAATGCCTTGTGAGCATGTGACCTTTTGGTAAGGAATAAGCTCCATATACTGAACACTATATGGAGATTGATGTGTGTCTTTGCTAATCACTGTCATGTTTGCTGATAATACAGTGTGTGTGGTGTCGTTCAGAGTTGAATGTGTGACTGCTTGTCTGACACGGAGTTCACCCATTACATTAGGTTATGACCTCTGACTGCACTGCAGGTGGTTTTACTTATGCTGTGTTGGAGGCACTGTTGCGCTGAGTCAGGCCTGAGCCCCGTTCTCCAAGTCCAGGGCGAGAGAACGGGTGGTCGCCCTTCTTGGGGAGGTCGTCTGTCAGGGTGTAGCCTGTAACTATTAGAAGCATCTGTTTGTATGACTGTTTTACAGTGTGGTTTTACATGATGTGAATTTCCCTCTGTGTATCTGTAAGGCTGTGTGTGAACACTGTACACATGTTTGTTAGACTGAGCAACAAGGATGAAGAGAATCCATCTGAATGTATAGGACAGTCAAACCAAATGTGTATACGAGTGTTACGAGCATTTGTAATTAAAGGGATGAAATAAGGCGTTTCCTTGAGGGTCTTGTAAGCAGGATAAAATGTACGCTTGGAGTATATGGGGGGTCTCTCTCAAACATCTCCTTAGCATCTGCTCAGTAGAGTCATTCACCCACAACTCAAAGCCACAGACTTCTCCATTTACCCTGCTATTTACCCTGCTTCAGGTTTCCTTCAAATCATTCTCAACCAAGGCTTACTGTATGCCACTCTTCCTCTGTTTTTCCTCTCACATGGCCTCCGGAATAGATTTTCAGCATTCCTTTTGGTTGCCTGCTCTCGCTGTACAGTATTAAGTTGTATTGAACTCCCACAAATATTAATACTTAAGAAGAGGGAGTTTCTATGGTGGTCCACCGCAGGGTTGACATAGCAGTCACTTGAATCTGGTCTCAGTCTGACTGATAATAACTGCTCATGTTGTTCACTTTCTTGTCATTTGGCTGTGGTCTTCGGCAAATATAACTTTGACGGCGATATAGTTCATACCTTGTGCTCTGTACCTACAAACAAATTAAACACTTTACTTGGCAGTTCGGTAAAAAATTAGTTCATAACAAAATAAATAAATAAAAATACAATTCAGTCATCATGTAGCCTACTCCTCCTGATGTTATTCCAAACCAGTATGACTAAGCTACTTTCTTCCACATAAATCAAAACAGTGAACATTTCTACTGGTCGCTTAATAAAATGGGGACTGAGAATTAAGCATCAAAAACGAAAAGCTCTGTAAGTATAAAGTGGCCCATGTTCTTCAAACACTTCAATATTAATTGTAAGAAAATATTGATATCCGTCTATCTCTCCTCAGTGCGATAATGGGAGAATTTAAAAAAGGTGACCATCTCATTCTACAGAATTCCTCCTGTGTTACACAGAAGTTTTGCAGCCAAACACGTTTGGAGAAGCTTTATTAATTAACTGATTATGCAATGTTTGGTTTTATTGTGCTAATATTTTATAACAGACACATAAGCACAATAGTTTCCTCATGAGGGCAGTGTTCTCTTTACAATGGTAATGCAGGAACCATCTGTCACACAAAGCTGGGAGCTTGGGATGTGTGCCACCGAGTGAGATGAGGTCTGGGAGCATGCCTGAACACACTGCTTTTGGGAACACTTTCTGAACAGATCCTTGAGGTTCAAAACAATCCTGTCAGGCCGTAGATTTTAATGGCACAATTGCAGAGACTTCCTATAGCCACCCTCTTACCCTGTAGTTTGCTGTATGTCTTGTAAATGATTTATCATGTATAAATCATTTTCAGTCGGTTTCCTTTTTTGGGTTTTTTTTTTTTTTTTGTTACCAGGATAAGGATGTTTAATATAAATGGGCTAACTTATTTTCATTCATTCATACATTCATTCATACATTTTAATGAGACAATTCCTGGCTGTGCTGGCTCAAAGCACTTCCACTTACGCTGACATTGCTATATGTCTTGTTAATAACCGTATATTTTTAATTGGTTCATTTTGACTCATTGTTTAATTTTTCTCAGTTTTGAGTCTCAATCAGGAAAAAGATTATTTCAGTTTGAATGGAGAACCCTCTAATATGCAGATTATAGTTTATAGTTTGAATTTAATAAAACCTATTTAACATCATGCATCAGTCTATGGTAGGTCTATATTTAAAAAAATTCCACCATTTTTGCCATCTGATACTTTACTGTACCAAAGTATGGTCAAAGTATGTTTTCCAAAGTGTTCAGCTATTACAGTAACAATCTGTGTCATGTTTAGCTGCTTGTGGTTATCAGTGCTCCAACAACATACAGAAAACACATAGTGTGCAAAAACAGGGTATCCAAAATAGCAGTACTTGATGGACAAATCCAGCTATTTTGTGGCCGGAAGCCTGAAGTGAACAAAAGGCAGCACTTATGTAGAATAATACATGTCAGTTGTCTTCAGCCCACTGCTGCTTTGAAGGCGGCCATGGATGGCCAGCACCGTCCCATGGTGCGGGGAGCCTGTGTACGCCATGCTACTATATAAAAGACTGTCGATTCAAAGGCAAAAAGCCTCAACTATTTAACAGCGAGTTGTGGGCTCTAATTATGGGAAACGCAGGCAGGAAAAAGTGGCTTGGGGTTTTTCAGTCCGTCTGTTTGTGAGGACGAGATGCTGTTTATTGAAATATTTTCAGAGCTAAACATAGACAACTGTCATTATGGACGGCCTCCTCAGAATGTCACAAAAATACTGCATCCCTATTTCACAAGCTAATGTGTCGCTGTGGGGGCTGAAACTGGACTTTAGCATCCACATCCTCAGGAAGAGGTGGTAGAGTCGTGTGAAGCCAGAGATACAAACAGAGCTCAGACCACTGTCTTTGATTAAAAGAGCTCTGACGGCGTTTGACGCAAGGTTAAGCAAGGCAATTGTTTCCTCCATCCAGGCATATACAGGCTACTGTACAAAAATGTACAGGGTCATGTTGTACTAATTTCCCATAATGGTTTGCTTTCAACTGGAACTGAGTGAGGCACTCTGTCCCATTTTACCTCCCTCAGCTTTTATCAACATTGATGTGGTTTTGAAGTAATATGTAAATACCATGGTACATGAATATGGTAATCATTCATTATCATAATATATACAAAGTGATAATTGGTAACACTATTTGATACCATCAGTGTACCATGGTATGCCACAGTATTTTTTTGTAAGAGTATTAGTTTGTCCGTCCATGAGTTGTTGGTGGAATTACCCACTTTTGAAATTCAAAAATGCTCACAAGATCAGCAGGATTTAAAAAAATGAGGCCAAATTTATGTATGTGAAAGTACAGTAAGTGTGTATTAGAGATGCTTGAGGACCGGAGCGCTGAAAGCAGTCTTTGTGTGGGTGTGGAGTCCATCTTACGCCCTCCCTGCAGCCACGGTGGCGGATCACAGTTAATAACTGTGTGGTTGGCTGTCAAGAGCACTTAGCCTGATGCTGGGCAGGCAGGATCTATGAACAGAGCTTCCTCTGGCCGTTTGAGCGTGCATGCGTGCGTGCGTGTGTCCCCATGCATACACTGGTATCTTGACTTTAAAGCAGAGGAGAAAAAACTTGCATGTGAAGGTGCTGAGATTATTCTATAGCTCTATGCCTCTGGCTTGCTTAGTTGGGGTCACTTCATCTACAGCAATATCGTTGACTTGATTGCAAATAAATGCACAGACACTATTTAACTGAACAGAGATGACATCACTGAATTTAATGATGAACTGCCTTTAACTATCATTTTGCATTATTGACACACTGTTTTCCTAATGAATGTTGTTCAGTTGCTTTGACGCAATGTATTTTGTTTAAAGCGCTATATAAATAAAGGTGACTTGACTTGACTATGCTCTTTCTGAGTTTAGGATGATTTTATAGCAGTTTTTGATGACTCTTACTAAGGTGTATTGAGCATTTTCTGAAGCAGGCTACAGTTACTGATTGTTTAACAACATTATGATACAAATATGAATAGTGTAAATATCGATCAGAAAAAGCAGACAATGACATAAAATGCTAACTAGCTGTTCTATTGTGTCTCTCACCAGTGTGAGCTGATACTTTGGCCGATATTTACAAGGACCTGTTGATGACCAAAACCTGAATCAAATGGCTTTTATTTTGTAGTCAAACAAAGCAAGCTATATATACACTGTTTGGGATTCAAAGTCCAGCTCATCCTCAAGTGTGTAGATTAGATAAAGACAGGGATACCCGGCCTTCAGCTGTTTGCTCTGTTCCATTCCTATTAGCATCTGATCCTCCTGATACAGATAACAAGGTGACTTCTTTGTATTGAGGAAAGTAGACATTATCTGTACAGTTGCTGAGGTTTGGGAAGCACATTGACAGTCACAACAATAACACAGAACAACACAGAACTGTAAATTTGATATGAGTGAAAATATGTGACTGAGCAAGTGTTCCCTAAATAGCTTTTGGGCTGCCATTTCACGGGTCTAAGAAAAGTCCAATATTTTTGTCTCATCGATCATAGCTCATTGATCCCTTCCACACCTTACCGCAGCCCATTTTTCCAGATCGCTTCATTGGTTACTGCTGCATAGGCTGTCAATCAGCATGCTCCAGGGCTCCTGTATCAGACTCCCATGGGTGGAGGCTGGAAAAAGTTCCCTGCAGTCAGGCCAACAAATTAGATCCCAATCAGTTAGAAAGCCCCAAACACCGCTTCTAGCCAGACCCCCAAGTCTGCAAACACAAGCCACCTTGCAGCTCTGATTCAACCTAGAGCTGCACAAAGCAGAGACAGCTTTGGCCTTGTCCCTGACAAGACCCCTGAGCTCACCACCATTCCCTTCTCCTCTCCCCACACACTCTTCCTGAAAGAAACCAGGTGCTACAGAGGCCGAAATAGTGTTGGCTGTTCTTCTCCTCTCACCCCTGGAACTGGTACGCCATTTTCAACCACTTGGATCATTTGCACTATCACCTTTCCACTCGATTTTTCAACTTCTCGCTTTCCAGTTTCAAAGCAAGTCTTTATTTGTAAGTCACTTCAGTGATGTCAAAATTGTACAGTGCAAATTAGAATGTGGAAAAGGTTCAGCTCGGTTTATCGAATGGGAAATTATTTACGACAACTCCAGTTTTTGAGGACATGATGTTTTGTCTGTTATCTAACCAGCATTAAAGTGACATATGGATATATATTTTTTCTATTAGAAATAAAAGTGCAAAGTAATTATGTATCATATTTGTTCAGACTAACTCTGGATTGTTTTCTGTTAACTTTGTGTTACCCCTAATATTTGAACACGTTTTTGGTAAATACTATTTACAAAGAGGTTTCCCTCAATAAACTCTGAATTACTGCTTATTGATATTAAGTAAGGTCATTACTGTAGTAGTTAAGTTTAGATATTTGGTAGTGTTAAGGGATCTATATGCTGGGTCATGCTGAATAAGACATTAATATGTGCTTTATAAGTACTAATTAACAGCCAATATGCTAGTAATATGCAAATAGGTAATAGTGAATATGTGTTCCCTAATCTAAAGTGTTATCAAATATTTAAATGCAGTCTTTTATCAGACTCTACTTACTGTAGCAACTATAACAACATCTTTGTGACTTGAGTTGTTGTGCAAGTTATTTATGAACTGTATGTGGCTACATTTATTGCAACTAGTGAAAACTGTCTCCATAAATGATTCTGACAAGTTTTCCCATGCAAAATCTGAACAATACAGCAGAGTTGATTAAACATTTGGCAGTTAGTTGAACCATTTTTTTTTCCAAACTATATGCCATATTGTTAATTGATACTTTTTCAGTGAGAATAGACAAATATATATCACCAGATGTGTGAGTGAACAAATTAAGAAGGTGAATTGTCAGATATGGTTACTTAAAAGCTTGTAGTTACACGACACTGGCCAAAAACTGGAGCCAGGTTCATGCTCATTACTTTTCCATATTGCCACTCTGAGATCATATTTGTCATTTGCTTGAACAAAACCAAGTTTTTGACACTTCCAAATGCTTAATTCTGCTTGTCTTGCATAAGAAACCAATACATTTTCATTTGACAATACTTGTGTTACAGAGTATAAAAATCCAAGCTATTATTCAGTGCCATCACTCAGATAATTCATTTCATTAGATAGATTGTGCTGAACTGAAGTCAAGCTGTTTGCATAACCATTAATGTACTTGCTGTTGGACCCCACCCTTCATCTGAGAGTCTTTATCCTCTAAATAGCTTGAAGGCTATTAAGTTAATTAATGGCACATGGAGAATGAGGATCACCCAGAATCTCAGTCTCATGCAGTTTTTATCCCATTGTTTTCTGTATTCTCTTTCTCTTTTTTTCTTCTTTTTTTCTTTTCTCAGTTCTTCAGACAAGTCCAGTACACTAAATACCTCTGTTCCCAATCCAGGCAGAACCAAGGGTCAAGTATTACTCATTCAGAGATTCCATTCCTTTTAATTGTGGCTCTGGCTCCACCTTTGTTCAACCCTGCCAGCATCTTTTTCTCTAATGAACTGTGGGTATGCTGTCATTGTCCAAGAGCTGAGAGTAAGGGTTGGGAGCGAAACTGACATGGGGACAAGCAAATACATGGCAAGATGGCACTTCTAGGAAGTGAAGTTATCTCACGTGGTACGTTAGATAGAGTATCGAAGAGGAGGAAAGTGTCAAGAATGTGAGAGTCTAAGCAAAGAAAGGGGGGTTAACATCAGGGGGGAGGGTGCTAAACTGATCTGGTTTGCTCTCTGATGAATATATCTGTATGTGATTATTTTGACAGCAGTTATAAACCCATAAGGCCTGGCCCCAGTTCCTGCTCTTGTTGATTTAACCACTGAGCCTCATAAATAATGGCTGATTAAGTGGCTGTGCCAGCTCTCTTAGCCCAATTTACCGCTGCCTGGGTCTGAGTGCTGTGGCCCTAAATGTGTTCTACATTAGTATTACCGAGGAGGACTGGGGATGTGTGGCGACTGGTCCCATGAGCTGGAGGAAGCTCTCAATGAAAGAGAGCATCTTTTAATAATCATTTGAGCAGACCTAAACCGTGCCTTGATTCAAAGGAAACATGGCAGAGATATACTTATGTCATAAACAGTCATAAATATGTCACGCTAAGTAAACTCATTAATTATGGAAGTCTGATATTTTTAGATGCAAATACATGTACATTTGCTCTAACTGCTCTGTTTATGTCACTTTTTGCACTGTGCATCAACAACCCAGCTGCCTTTTTTAAACTTAATTTTAACCTTTAAGAATACTGTAATTTAACAAACCTTGCTAAACCTTGGCAACTCTCAAAATGAATATCCATTGTTCTAACTGTACATTAAAATGTGGTGATGCCTAAATAAAAAATATATTATATATTATAAGCATTAAAAATATATAGTGATTTATTTGTAATTTATTTAGATGAAATAGTATGGAATTTAGTTAATTATTTGCCATTTATTGGTTTTATGTCATAACATTACTTCATAATTGTCTATCAGTATTAAATTATGTATTTTTTGTATTGTATAAACACTCAAAATTAGTATTTATATAGTGTACTTTTTACCATGCATAATAATTATAATTAAAAACATGTTTTCTATTTAAGTAATGCATAAATAATTGTTCTAATATTAAGGGTCACAAACTTGATACATACAATTTTAAGATGGTCTAGTTATTTCAGCTTAGTTTTATTTTTACAGCAGACTTTGAATACTACTGTACAGTTGGCCACTGAAGTGTGAGAGCTCCCTCCAGCTGTCACTTATCCTGTTCAACAGTGCAACGACTTGGCAAGCAGTCTTTCTGACAAGGGAAGCATGCGCAATGGTGGTAAGTATGCTTTGAAATTTCATTTCCCCCCTTTAGTGGGATAACATTTCACCACTTTAGATTAGCCACCCCAGGTCCCATCAACACATTTAAGAGGGTGACATCCACCCTCCCCCTCCACGGCGCACAGTGAGACGTCTGAGATGACGGCGCTGTGTTAACCTGGCCAAGGGCAGCATAGCAATAACAAACACAGGATCACAGAACCAGTGCGACCCCTGACCTCACAGCCCTTTCCCAACACCACATAGATTATTATCAACAGGAGCAGCTTCAAAGACCCAAACAAGACAGGAGGAAATAGTCACACTAGGAAGTATTTTTATACATTGTTTTGTTTTCAATATAATAAGCATATAATGAATTTTTTTTTTATGTAACAACTTTTTCTAAAAACATTTGTTGATTTCATGCAAACGTAGCCATCATCCACTTTTACACTTAAATTTCTGTTTTAGGACAGTGGTTGAAAAGGTCGCTTTAGTAACGCTAAACATTGACTAAATGCTACATATCCATTTTGACTTTCAAAATAATGCAAAACGAAGGATACTGTGTGGTTTGCAGCCAAATACTGTAGCTGTTTTCTTCAAATCTGTGATACTTTGCATTAAAACATGTCTCTTGTGCATGCCACTGAGTCATAATGGTAAATGAACTGAAATGTAGACTACAAACATGTCAGAGAGAAGGAGGAGGATCAAGTTCTGTGGTACTGCTCTGAGTCGAGCCTGACAGACTGCTCGAGTCCAGAGCTCTCAGACCTGATTGAGGTTTTAATAAGTAAGAGTAATATGACCTGGCTCCAGTCCCTGTTTCTCTCTCTCTCTCTTTCTCTTTGTATTTCGCAGTCCTTTCACTCAGTGTTTGAGTGCATCAGAAACACACAAATCTATTCCAGCTTTGGGAAACTTCACAGAGCCAATGATGATTTAGAACTGAGAAGGTGGATCAGTGATGTGTAATAGTGCTCACTGCTATAACCCTTCCTACTTAAACAAACCCATCAGCTCACGAAGCGGTTGCATTCGACAAAATACTCAGTTTGTCCAGAATAAACCATCAGTTCACTACTGAAAGCAAACTGTAAATCAGACTCTTTTGACAGGCGACACGCCAATCAAAGACATTAGCTGGCAATGGCTCGGTTCTTCATTGGTGAGTGGCAGTAAATGATTCACACTAAGTGTCATAGTTCCGCCCAGTCGTGAAACCAAACTTGTGCAGGCGCTTGCTTTCATTGATTGACTAGGCCGCTCTTTTGCCAAACTGCTGTCAGCGAAGGCAGTGAGAGTCAGAAAAGCCAGATGGCCTGATGAAGAGTGTCCAGAGTCATCTGCCTTTACGTTCTGGTTTAACAAGTGATGAGTAAAAAGGGTAAGACCATTTCATTTGATATCTATCAGTTTGCATGTTTGCCTGAGGATATCTGGTTAAATGTTTCGGAAACATTCTCTGTTGCATTAATTGTAAAGCCCAAATTTACAAGTGGGATTTGCTGATCGGTGCAGCAGTGTATTGTTGTGAACTGAAGGGTGTGTTCGAGATGTGTGACTGATTGTGTTTGTGGGCCTCATTCCTTAGGAGTTTGTTTATTGTCCTAGTCACTATAAGAAAGTGAACTTTGGTCCCTATTAAGTTAGTGACGACAAAAATGGCATCAGCATCAGTAGCTGTAGACTACTCCCATCCGTCCTTCCCATCAAGTCAAGTCAAGTCTGCTTTATTGTCAATTCTTCCACATCTACAGCAAATACATACAGACAATTGAAATTGCATTACTCTCAGACCCTTGGTGCATACAGATAACACTAACAGTAGAGAATAAAAATACAGATAGATACAGATTAAATATAAAAAACAACTATACAAATAAGGGCATGAGTCCTGAGACAAAACCTTTGATAAAAGCCTATTCTCCTTGAGTGTGGTGAATGTGTCTGTGTAAATGTTGATTCTTTGTCTAGACATCTACTGGCTTGCCTGTTCTCGTGCTCCCTGTGGTTTCCCTAGAGATGCAGAGAAATAAACCACTTGTCTTAAGATGACTCTCAAGTTTAATTGTTGGGGTGTAAAG